>NW_006774294.1:381866-404632 GCF_000442215.2 Lipotes vexillifer | reverse complement strand
AAAAAAAAAAAAAAAAAAAAAAAAAAAAAAAAAAAGAAATATTAAAGCAAAGATTTATCACACTGAACAGATAGAAGTGAATAAACAAAACGTTGATTGCCTTCCATCTCTGAGTTCTTCTAGTTACGTACATTTTGATTCCTTTCATCCCACTTCCCTTCACCCTTCCACCATATACCTTCCCATGCCCATTCCTATGTTACATCTTATCTCCTTTAAGGAAATAAATGAGGGTAAAATAGTAATGAATTATATCATTTGTCAGAGTAACTTTCACATTTCTTTTAGTCACTTAAGACACAACATCTGTGATTTTTTTTTTTTTTTCTCTGTATGCGGGCTTCTCACTGTTGTGGCCTCTCCCGTTGCGGAGCACAGGCTCTGGATGCGCAGGCTCAGCGGCCATGGCTCACGGACCCAGCCGCTCCGCGGCATGTGGGATCTTCCCGGACCGGGGCACGAACCCGTGACCCCTGCATCGGCAGGCGGACTCTCAACCACTGCGCCACCAGGGAAGCCCAACATCTGTGATTTTATGGGACATGGTTTTGCTTATTCTAGCCAGACTACCCACAAACCCCTAGTAGAGTGCCTTGCTAAATAAATGGAAATGTGGATGAATGCATTTTAAATGTATTAAGATGTATTGCGTTTTATGGCCACTTGGCAACAAGACTAGCTAAGTTTCATCTCAGTGAAATATGAAGCCATGAATCTCATTTCCTTTGATGAGGTTACATGATAGGAATAATTGGAATATGGCATGGTTGACTTTCTTTTTAACTTTGTTCTGGACTTGAGTACTGAATTTGTGGAGACAATCAACTTTGACCAACCTAATTAAGAACCATAGAATAATAATTGTCTCTGCCAGAAATTTTAAATGTTCATGGAAGTAATGATGCTTCAGCTGTTCTGCGGTCTGAATATTGAAGAAAGTCTGAGATATTATCTTTCTATAAACAAAGCTGTCTGGAAAAGAAAACAAATACTCCAAATTTGAGTGAGTTGCTCATTTTTATCAGAAGAACTAGATGGTTATCTCTGAGATCTAAGTTTTCAATTCATTTCACTCTTCTGACTCAGACTCACAGAACTATTACCAGCTAAAGGTTTTGATAATTATACAAAAATCATGATTTACTTTATATAAAGTCATGTAGTTTCAGGCTTTTTATCTCATTCACAGAATGTAATATTACTTTTTCTGTATAATATATGTTCACGTACATGAGTAAATTTTTCTACTCCATTACATCCTTACTAAGTCATTCTTTTAAATTACAGAGAGAACAAATTATCATGATTTATATGAGACTTTCTTTGGGAGAAAGGTGTCTGGGATTTACCATCAATGTCATTTTACTTTCAACTTTTGTCACTGTTACTGCCTCTGCTTAATTTCTTTGATGTAGTCTCCATTTCACCCTTAAACTCAACAAAGTGGGAAGGGTTGACTATTTTAAAGGTAGTACCTCTAATGGCAAGTGGATTGTTAAAAATAAGAAAAAGTATCATTTAAAGTTAAAGCAAAATACATTTCTCTAAACCTAATATTTATTTAAAATTTTAAAAATACGTATATACTAAGTACAAAGTTGTAGTAAGTATAATATAGCAATATGATATATATAATATATGTGTACATTGCATATGTGTATATATTTTCCACGTATATAATATATATGCATGTAATAAATTTTAAATAGCTTAGTTTAAATATTTCCAAGTGTTAAAGTATACCTTAAGATTTTTTTTTCTTTCAGCATTTTCCTCTCACCACTTCAGTTTTAGTCTGGCTTTTATTATTAAAAAAAAAGTCTCCATCCCTGATTTTTCTAGCCTGCCCCATGTGATTAATGGTGCTCCCTTTAGTTATGATATCATTGCAGTCTCAAATTCAGAGACATGGCACACGTCGTAGACTTCTGCTTTTCTACTTAGCAAAAGCCAAAATACACTTGGTAGCATTTAAACACAACTATGGGCGAGAATTAGGTCAGAAAGCAGGAAAAAGAGGCTTAATGTTGAATTTACCAGGTGGAGCTATAAAGCCTCAAGTACGTTTTGTGATTTCTGCACGTCTTAGACCCAACTAGGTCTTACGGAGCGCCATCGGAGCACACATTTCCTGTTTAAAGTCAGCGTTGGACCCAGCCCCAGAAGCTCACAGTATCAGACGGAGACTTTCCAGACTTTGGCCAGGGCTAAGCCTTGTCTCACTGACACATTGCTAGCCTGATTCCCTGACTCAGAAGAGCTGAATGTGCCTGGTTTGTTCGCTCACTCTAAAATTTACTGCTAAGAGTGAGAAATACCTGTCCCCTTGGCCTGAACCACACGTGGACATATGGTCGAAATGCTGCGAGCATTCAGTTTCAGGCTGTCTTTGTTTTACCTTTTGTTCTGCAGAAACATTAGCTAAACATAAGATGTTTCTCTGGGAAAAAATGCTTTCCCAAAGTCTTGCTATAAAAAGTAAAGCCAGATTGGAACTTAGTAACTGGGAACCAGGGAGGGCATTTCAACATTTAGGAAAATCCTCCACAGATAATTACAACTCCCCACAGAGTTTTGGAAAAATATGATAGACACTTACTTGCCATGGTAAGAGGATCTCAACGTTAATTTAATATTTTAAAAAAACTAGTTAGAAAGTTAATAAATAAGGAGATGCTCAGTCAAGATAACCATAGCTAGTCATTAAAATATTTTCCTGCCTATGACAGATCACTGTGGTTTAAAATTATCTACTAACGGTTATATTTCTTTATACATATGGTTTTCAGGGTTGTTTTTTCCCCCATGAAACCAACATGAGAAGATTTTTATAGCTTACTTTATTCATAGAGATGTACGATCTAATATTAGAGAAAGCCACTGCTGCACTAGTAAAAATTCAGTACTGTCCTAGGAAGAATGCCTCAAAAAGAAAAATACACATCAGTCATTTCATTATTAATCAGCAACTTAAAGTCTTATCAATACAATTTCCTGTTTTACAGCAAAAAAAGATAAATAGTATTGTACTTCACTTGCTCCCTATAACCTCCTTTTGTGCTTGGTGGGAAGGAAAACATTGGAACAATTGCAGGACATTTTATTTACACAAAAGTAACAGAGTCCCCCTTTTTCCATAGTTGAAGACCCTCAAATGTAAAGCTACTGCACTAAATACTCTGTAAGTCAGCAAGTTTTCACAATAGTCTCTGTTAGGGCATGATGAAACTGAAAAGTTCACTTTACTTTGGGTTAGTACTGCCTCTCTTTGTGGCAGATTCTCTACAACCTAGCTGTAAAGGCTGCCAAGGGATTCCTTAAGGATCTGTGAGGGAAACCATGCCCATAACAAAAGGACTCCATTATTATCCTTTTTATGTGGATTTCAGTAATTTGGAAAGCAAAGAATACAGCAATATTTCAATTAAATTGAGTAGAGGCAAAGCCTTTTGCATAATTGTTTTGCTTTATTTCATTTAATGATATCAGCAAGTTTATAAAATAATAATAAACCTTGACCTGGTTTGTCTTGCTCAACAAGAACACTGCTAACCTGCCAAAGTACAAGCACACAATGGTCTCTATATGCTGCCCATTGTCTGTGACCAGGTGAAGGTAAATAGCAAGGAGGATGGGCAGTTATAAAGGTGGTCTTCAGTGTCAATGCTCTGTCACTTGTCTTTTCTTACTATATTATTTTCATCCTCAGTAGTAGCCCTTTTTCCCATCCAAGTTCTGGTTCTTTCTGTTTTCAAGTCTGTAACCCTAATCTAACTAGCAACAGATCTGAATCAGTTGTTTAGAATGATTATTGATTGGCTGGTTGATTACGTTTCAGTCTGAATAGGAAAACTAAAAATAAAGAGAAAGGCAGGGTGCGTTAGTTTTTTAAAATCACATTAAACATTGATCCAATTGAATATACTATAAATAATAATTTCTACCTTCTGATATTCTAGAATCCATCTTTGTATCTGTTATAGTTTTCTTCCTTTGGTAGAAAAGTTTTTAATAATTCTTCTATAAGTAGAATATACGTTTTTAAACTGTTGAATTTGCATATAACAGAAAGTTATCTGAACCAAACTTTAAGTGTCTCTGAGATTTTACTTTAAATTTTTAGGAAGAGATGAGGTAAATACATGAAAGTTAAAATGGAGAAAATAAGTCTATTAGATTGTTTTTGTAGTACTTTGTTTTCAGTATTAGATTCCCTTTTATAGATAAATGGGAACCCAGTGTCTCTACTTGGGCTAGATTAATGTATTTTGAAAGCCTGGCTAAATAAAGGAACAAGAAAGACTTTCACTCAAAGGATAAATCATATAATTAAAGGTGATTCAGGGAAAAAAACAAGTCCAGATATTCCTTTCAACTAGATCACCAATAAGAAGAGGGCAGAACCAAAAGAACTGAGTATGAGCAACGAGAGGAAATGAGAGAAACAGAATAAGATTTGAGTCACCTTAAAATTAACCACAATGATTATTAATGTGACATCCATATCTCAGTGGCATGAATGAGCTGCTAAGAGCACAACCAGTCAGGACATTGTGCAACACAATTACACATAAAAATTCATTTAATTTTCACATAAACCCACTCTGGATATATTAAACTCTGGGTGCTACCATCAGATCCTCTGCCACTGCTAACCTAAGAACTAAATCTTCCTGTTTATCACTATGACCTCCTGGAAGAATTACATGTATGTTCCAATCTTAGCATCACTAACTCCTGATTCAAAGTCTGAGGTAGACATATCTTATAAATGTCTTGTGTTTGCACCTTAACTCCAAGGGGGGCTCGGAAAGAAAGCATTTTCAGGTTTTATAGCAAGAGAAGAATGTACTCTACTGCCAACAAGATGGGGAATTCCCCAAAAACCTGAAGGGGAGTTAAGCTATTGACCAGTTAAAATTAAAAAAGGAATGGCAAATGTCATATGGTTAAAATAAAAGCCATCTTTGACAACATAAACCCATGGATCTAGGGCTGAAATGAGGGGAAAAGGGCTGATCAGCATCCACATGGCAGTTCTTTCCTTCCATTTGGATGTTAAGAACCTCCTCCACAAAGGAACTGTTTTTTGTACTCTGAGCCTATTTTGAAAGATCCATGAATTTTCACAAAATGTCTTATCATTCGTCCTTTAATTCTGTTCCTGACCAGCCACACGTATCGTTAACAATTATCTGTGATTAATGCAAATTTTAACCTCAGCTCATCTCAGGCAAAGTGTAAAATTTTGCCACAGAGGATGTTTTCTACTTCCACCACCCTTTAGAACCCACCGAAGTAAAGTTTTCTACCACAGAATTGCACTTTCAGCTGCTATATGCTTATGGTGTGGAGCCCTAAAGCAGACTAAAATATTTTTCTCTTTAATCAACTGGTTGTAAAAGGTTCTCTGGGAGGCCATCTGAGACATTGACTTTAATTGAGAGAGTGGTGGAATAAGAAGAAGCTCCTTGCAAACAAGAGTCACTGTTTCATGCAAATTATGTGTGTTTCCAGAACTTTCTTGGCCCAAATTCCATCCATTAGACTTTCCCTAATGTGCATACCAGACTTTATGTGTGGATGCATCAGATAACCCATACTTCATGAGCTCAAGGATTTTGATCACTTAAGTGTCTCATGGTAAGACATCTAGCCCTTTCTTTTTAACTTTTTAATTATGGAAACTTTCAAACATACACAAAAATAAAAGAATGGTATAACAAATACCCAAGTACCTCTCACCCTAAGCAATTAAGCAACACTTATCAATATTTATCTATGCCTACCACTTTCAACCCTGAATAGATTTTTTAAAATAAGTACCACACATGTCTTCATATTAGCTATAAATAATTCAGCTTGTATCTCCAAGGGATAAGAACTTTTTTTTTTAATATAATGATACCATTATCACGTCTAAAAGTTAACACTAATGCTTTATGTCATCTAATATCCAGTTTCAAATTTCTCTCACTGCTAAACACATGTATTTTAAACTTGGCTTTTGTTAAAATTAGAATCCAAACCAGTTCTACGTATTGCATTAGGACATATTTCCTAAGTTTTTAAAATCCATAATAATTACCCTTTCCTTTCTATTGTCATTTATTTGTTGATGAAACCAGATTTTTTGTTTTGTGGAATTTGTCTTATTCTGGATTGCTCCCTGTGGTGTTCTTTAATATGTTCTTCTATCTACTGTATTTCCCATATAATGGAAGGTACCCAAATCTAGAGATAGTATACAAAGGAAAAAATAAAACAAGTAAGCTGTGCTTTTCAAAAATGCTAGTATCATAAATGACAAAGGAAGACTGAAGAACTGTGACAGATTAAAGAATGCTAAAGAGGCATGAAAACAAAGGCAGAGCATAATAAGAAATTTTATTTTGCTATAAAGGACATTATGATAAGTGACAAAATCTGATAAGGTCTATACAAAAAATTCATATTTTAATATTATAATTATTTCCTTATTTTCATCATTGTGCTGTGGCTAAGTAAGAGAATGTCCTAGTTTTTAAAAAATACACACTGAAGTGTTTAGATATAAAGTGTCATATCTATAACATTTCTCAAATGGTTCAGAAAAAAATACATATATATATGAATATATCTATATATATTTATGCATACATACAGTCAGACAGAGGGAGAGAAAGAGAGAAGGAGGAAGAGGAGGAGGAGAAAGAGGAAAATAAATGTAGGAAAATCTTAATTGAGGAGCTGGAAAAAAGGAATACGAAAATTCTTTGTACTGTTCTTGCAACTTTTCTGAATGTCTGCTATCACAAAATAAAAGTTTAAAAACATGATAGATCTGGGACTTGATGGGATCCATGTTATAAATTTGGCAAGAACATTTCACAGGTAGTTTGAGCTTCCTACTGTAACGTGTAAGGAAGGACATTATGCCTGGTTGTCTCTCATTTTTTTTTTCTTCAAAAATTGTTTTTAATAGGGGTATAGCTGTTTTACAATGTTGTGTTAGTTTGTACTGTACAGTCAAGTGGAGTTCCCTGTGCTATACAGCAGGTTCTTATTAGTTTTCTATTTTATATGTATTAGTGCATATATGTCAATCCCAATCTCTCAATTCATCCCGCGCCCCCACCCCCTGCTTTCCCCTCTTGGTGTCCATACATTTGTTCTCTACATCTGTGTCTCTATTTCTGCCTTGCAAACTGGTTCACCTGTACCATTTTTCTAGATTCCAAATATATGGATTAATATACGATATTTGTTTTTCTCTTTCTGACTTACTTCACTCTGTCTGACAGTCTGTAGGTCCATCCAAGTCTACAAATGGCCCAATTTCGTTCCTTTTTATAGATGAGTAATATTCCATTGTATATATGTACCACTTCTTCTTCATCCATTTGTCTGTCATGGACATTAAGTTGCTCACATGACCTGGCTATCGTAAATAGTGCTGCAATGAACATTGGGGCACATGTCTCTTTTTGAAGTATGGTTTTCTCTGTGTATATGCCCAGTAGTGGGATTGCTGGGTCATATGGTAATTCTATTTTTAGTTTTTTAAGGAGCCTCCATAGTGGCTGTATTAATTTACATTCCCACCAACAGTGCAAGAGGGTTCCCTCTTCTCCACACCCCCTTCAGCATTTATTGTTTGTAGATTTTCTGATGATGCCCATTCTAATCGGTGTGAGGTGATACCTCACTGTAGTTTTGATTTGCATTTCTCTAATAATTAGTGATGTTGAGCAGCTTTTCATGTGCCTCTTGGCCATCTGTGTGTCTTGTTTGGAGAAATGTCTATTTATTACTTCTGCCCATTTTTTTAAAACATCTTTATTGGAGTATAATTGCTTTACATTTTTGTGTTAGTTTCTGCTGTATAACAAAGTGAATCAGCTATATGTATACATATATACCCATATCCCTCCATCTTGCATCTCCCTCCCACCCTCCCTATCCCACCCCTCTAGGTGGTCACAAAGCACCCAGCTGATCTCACTGTGCTATGCAGCTGCTTCCCACTAGCTATCTATTTTACATTTGGTAGTGTATATATGTCAATGCTACTCTCTCACTTTGTCCCAGCTTACGCTTCTCCCTCCCTTTTTTCCCATCTTGCCCCTAGGTTCTTCATGACCATTTTTTTTCTTTTTTTTTTTTAGATTCCATATATATGTGTTAGCATACGGTATTTGTTTTTCTCTTTCTGACTTACTTCACTCTGTATGACAGTCTCTAGGTCCATCCACCTCATTACAAATAACTCAGTTTCATTCTTTTTATGGCTGAGTAATATTCCATTGTATAAATGTGCCACAACTTTTTTATCCATTCATCTATCAATGGATACTTAGGTTGCTTCCAAGTCCTGGCTACTGTAAATAGTGCTGCAGTGAACATTGTGTTACATGACTCTCTTTGAATTATGGTTTTCTCAGGGTATATGCCCAGTAGTGGGATTGCTGGGTCATATTTTAGTTCTATTTTTAGTTTTTTAAGGAACCTCCATAGTGGCTGTATTAATTTACATTTCCACCAACAGTGCAAGAGGGTTCCCTTTTCTCCACACCTTCTCCAACATTTATACTTTGTAAATTTTTTGATGATGGTGGTTCTGACTGGTATGAGGTGATACCTCATTGTAGTTTTGAATTGCATTTCTTTAATGATTAGTGATGTTGAGCATCCTTTCATGTGTTTGTTGGCAATTTGTATATCTTCTTTGGAGAAATGTCTATTTAGATCTCCTGCCCAGTTTTGGATTGCGTTTTTTTTTTTTTTCTTTTGATATTGAGCTGCATGAGCTGCTTATATATTTTGGAGATTAATCCTTTGTCTGTTGATTAGTTTGCAAATATTTTCTCCCATTCTGAGGGCTGTCTTTTCATCTTGTTTATGTATGGTTTCCTTTGCTGTGCAAAAGCTTTTAAGTTTTTAGGTCCCATTTGTTTAGTTTTGTTTTTATTTCCATTTCTCTAGGAGGTGGGTCAAAAAGGGTCTTGCTGCGATTTATGTCGAAGAGTCTTCTTCCTATGTTTTCCTCCAAGATTTTTTTTTTTTTTTTAGGTACGTGGGCCTCTCACTGTTGTGGTCTCTCCTGTTGCGGAGCACAGGCTCTGGATGCGCAGGCTCAGTGGCCATGGCTCATGGACCCAGCCACTCCGTGGCATGTTGGATCCTCCTGGACCGGGGCATGAACCTGTGTCCCCTGCATTGGCAGGCGGACTCTCAACCACTGCACCACCAGAGAAGGCCCTTCCAAGAGTTTTATAGTGTCCAGTCTTACATTTAGGTCTTTAATCCATTTTGAGTTTATTTTTGTATGTGGTGTTAGGGAGTGTTCTAATTTCATTCTTTTATATGTAGCTGTCCAGTTTTCCCAGCACCATTTATTGAAGAGGCTGTCTTTTCTCCATTTTATATCCTTGCCTCCTTTATCATAGATTAGTTGACCATAGGTGTATGGGTTTATCTCTGGGATTTCTATCCTGTTCCATTGACCTACATTTCTGTTTTTGTGCCAGTACCATACTGTCTTGATTACTGTAGCTTTGTAGTATAGTCTGAAGTCAGGGAGCCTGATTTCTACAGCTCAATTTTTTTTTTTTTGTTCTCAGGATTGCTTTGGCTATTCGGGGTCCTTTGTGCCTCTATACAAATTTTAAGATTTTTTGTTCTACTCCTGTAAAAAAATGCCATTGGTAATTTGCTAGGGATTGCATTGAATCTGTAGGTTTCTTTGGGTAGTATAGTCATTTTCACAATATTGATCCTTCCAATCCAAGAACATGGTATATCTCTCCATTTTTTTGTGTCATCTTTGATTTCTTTCATCAGTGTCTTACAGTTTTCTGAGTACAGGACTTTTACCTCCTTAGGTAGGTTTATTCCTAGGTATTTTATTCTTTTTGTTGCAATGGTGAATGGGATTGTTTCCTTAATTTCTCTTTCTGCTCTTTCTTTATTAGTGTGTCTCTCTTTCAAGTGATGTTAAGGTTGATAAGTGAGTTCAGATGTCAGTCTTATTCTGTTGTAAAAATACCACCAGCTTTTCACTTAATGTTTTTTTTAGCAGCAGTTGATGATGATTCACTTAGTAAAGATAACATAGATGCCTTTTTCTCTCTCTTTAATGGATTTCAGGAAAATGAGATGTTGGCACAATAACTTCCAAAATATACCAAGGATCTTTTTTCAGGTATTTTTGAACCTGTAGAATGTAACATATTTAATGTATTTCAATACATTGCTGTCATTATTTTCCTTGGTACCAAATTTCCTCATATGTAGGCAGTGGAAGCTCCTTCAAGTTGGTCCCCTTGTACTTTTTTAAAAAAACCATCATAGTCTTTGAGGATGTTCTGCTTCCTGGTATGACAACATGCTCTAGCCTTATATAGTATATTTTCTGACCCAAACATTAAACCAGTCATTCCTTCATGGATCCCTGATTCCTCTTAGTGAGAAAAAGTACTAAGGGTCTGTAACAGTTTTCCATTTCTATGTAACAAATTACCACAAACTAGCAACTTAAAACACACACACACACATATGTAATCTTTTATGTATAAATGTCTATAAATATATAATATATATTTATATAAAATATAAATTATTTTTTATATTATACATATACACTTATGTACATGTATGAATGAAATCTTACAGTTTCTGTAGGTCAGGAATTTGGGCTTACTGCTTACTATAAGTCTTCAGCTTACTGTATCACAAGGTTGAACTCAAGGATTCAGCTGAGCTGTACTCTTATTTGGAGACTTGACTAAGGAAGAATTTGCTTTCAAGCTCATTTAGGTCACCTGCAGAATTCATTTTCTTGTGGCTGTATGACTAAAGGCCCACTTTCTTACTGGCTGTTGGCTAGAGACCATCCACAGTTCCCTGCTGCATGGCCCTCTCTGTAAATAGTTCACATCATAGCAGCTTGCTTCTTCAAGGCACAGGGCATCTCTCTCACTGAAGTCATATGACATGGAATTTTATATAATATAGTGTAATCATGAGAGTGACATACCCTTATCTTTGTCCATCCTATTAGTTAGAAGCAAGTTTTGGGTTCTGCTTGTACTCAAAGTAAGGAGGCTATACAACGGTGTGACTCATTGAGGATCCCCTTAGTGTTTGTCCGCAACAGTGATCAAACCCTGGGTATTTGTGATAACCTCTGCCTCTGAGTTGGTCATTGTTTTTAAACATTTTCAGTGGACTGAAGAAATATATTTCTTTGATAGAGAAAAATACATCATGAGTTTATTAATGATGGTCACTTGGACTGTTAGGGCTGCTATAACAAAATACCATGGACTAGATGGCTTAAAAACAACAGAAATGCATTTCTCACAGTTTTGGTAGCTAGAAGTCCCAGATCAGGGTGCCAGCACCGTTCTGGTGAAGGCCCTCTTCTGGGTTGCAGACTGCCAACTTCTCACTGTGTCCTTATATGGTTGAAGGGGCAAGGGAGTTCTCTCAGGCTTCTTTTATAGGGATATTAATTAATTCATGAGGTTAAAACCCCCCACACAGAGGTTCAGATCCTTCTTTCACAAATGCTGAAAATGAATTGATTTAAATGGTCATTCTTACTCTCACTCCATGGCTCCACGACAGGGGAAATTACATAGCCCATGACTTTTTCCCCAGTCTCACCATTAAGTCTAATGGATTACTCAAGGAAAGTGGTGAATGTTCACAGCTTGACTGAAAACTAACCAAAGCCAGAATATGACTACAGGGCTTATCAGTGAATCATGCCCTTAAATTCTTGAGGGTTTTTACATCTATCATTGTTTTATACATTGATATTGTACATTCTCTTATGTAATGACCTCAATATTTTCTTTTAGCAGAATTCTCATGCTATTTCTAACATTAAAGGAAGCATCTTTTCACACATATCTCAACTACCACATTTAGATTTCACTAAAATTTTAAAATATACTGATACTTATTTCTGTGCACTTTATACTCAGCCAATGATGTCTTATTTATCTAATTGTTTTATTTTTTTAACTGTATATTACAAAAGTTTTTCAAACATTTAGAAAGTACAGTTACATAATTAAATCCATAAGCCATCACTCCAACAATTATCAATATCCTGAACTTCTTATTTTATTTATCACTGAGATTTTTTCCTGAAGTGTTAGAAAGCAAATCCCAGATATCAAAGAATTTCATTTGTAAATACTTAAGTATATGTTACTAATAGATAATGATGCTTGTAAAACATAACTACAATATCATTATCACATCCAACAAAATAAACAATTAAAAGTAATTTCTTAGTTTATCTAAAATTCATTGCGTTTTCCCCAATTGTATAAAAATGAGTTTTTGTTTGGGGGTTTTCTTTTTTTGGTAGTTGTTTGTTCAAGTCAGGATTCAAACAGGACGACCAACTTCCTTTGATTGATATGTATATTGGGGCTTTTAAAATTTACAGCAGCCCGCCCTCATTTTTTGTGCCCTTTACATGTCAAAACTGGGACATTGGTTTTCAAGAATGTCTCTGATTCTTGATTTGAATTATTGAATCTTCATGGAGTCATTTAAAATGATCCTTTCTTCCTCGTATTTCCTTTCTTTCCTTGTAAAGTGCTATCAGAGGCTTGATTGTATTTTAGCAAGAGTACTTCACATGGAATGCTGTTTATTGCTTATTGCTTCACATTGGGAGGCACTGCATGTCTGGATATTCACTTTTAGTGATGTTAAGATTTATCAGTGTGTTCAGGTAAAGTCACCCTCACTCTTTTTAGAGTTTCCCATCAACTTGTCTACGGTTTAGCAGCCATTGATTATTTATGTATATATCCATTATTTCCTTTGGTGTTTGAAAATGATAACCTTTTAATTCTATCTTTTCTTCTCCTTTCTTTAACTGTGATTCTTCTATTTAAAAAAAAAATGTTTCTTCCATTAACTATTTGGTTAGCCTGAAATATATCTACAAAAAAAGGTAGAATAAACACTAGAGTCTTTTCCTATATTTATCAATGTTCAAAACTATGAATTAGCACTGTAGCAAACTCTAGAAATATCCAAGTTTTTTGAACATCAGTATGAACTTGTGGATTTTTATGTATGTGATGTGCTTCAATTACTTCAATCACTATCCTTTCTGGTGTTCAACTGTCCCACATTTGGACGGTAAGAGTCCCTTCAAGTTGGCACCTATTTCATTCTGCAAAGACCCCACTAATATCTGACAGATTTCTTTATTCAGTACAAAGATATCTCAGGCTCAACTTGGCCTGAAACATTAGCCGATGTTTCCTTCCCCAGATATGTAATCGACATTTTCCCCAAAGAACCTTGGTTTTAGTAGAAAATTGTATTTAGAGAGCACAATCTGGAAGTCAGTGTTCCTTTGTAGTTTTTTATATTAGCCTTTATTATACATTTTGCAATAAGTAGGGTGGGTATGCACAAATAATAAAATAAGTAGAAATATATTGTGTCAACTGTACTGTAAAATTTACTCTAAATCTTATGAAAATGAACTTTAAATATTCAACTTGGGAAAGGGCATTATATTTATTTTAGTTGGTTGATAACACAGAGACCCAAGGCTTCCATTTTTCTAGGACATAGTTATTCCAGCTGTTGCTTATATTACACAGCTGTCCTCAGAATTCTCCATTTTCTATGCTACAACATGAAGCCAGATATTTCCAACAATTCCATTGTTCATTCTCCCCAGTGACTATACAAACATCCTGCAAACGGTGTGACCTAGCACATTGCAAACACATGGATGCAACAACTAACCAAGAAGCTGCTATAGCCTGACTCACTGTTTATAATAATTTGTTGTCAATGACAAATATGGATCAGCACATGTGGGAGAGTAATTAAAATTAAAGAGAGAGACATCACTGAAATAAAATGTGTGGGAGAAGAGCAAATATTTCTGAATGTAATTAAAAGTGGTATGTGCTCTAGATTTAAATAACTGAAGGAAATTATCAACTTTTCAGAGGTTGCATACCAATATCTTCTTCAAAATCTGAACACATGAGCAATCTGAGCCAAGAGAAAGAATAAGGAATGAATGGGCTTCCTGGACAGCAATGTAACCCTCTGTGGTCTGGTACATTAACTGTTCTAGTGCACTATGCATTCAACTGCAAGTCCATGATGGCATACAAACAAATGTGCTAGGAAAAATTTTATAGGGACCTACATGAATTCATATTGTACTTACATCACCCTCCAGTTACCAATTGCACATGTTCTCATTCATCTTACAGAAGCATGTGCTGTAAAAAAACACACTGGGTTTAATTATCCGTATATATTAACCATATGGACAGGTTAAGGCTCGAGCTCACCTTTTCCTTTAGCAGAAATGCTGCAGATTTTATATTCATAGGATGAAAATAAATAGATATACATAAAGGTTTTCATCTATGAGGAAATAATTTCCAATCTGGTATATTTCTTTTTTTTTTTTTTTTTGCGGTACGCGGGCCTCTCACTGTTGGGGCCTCTCCCATTGCGGAGCATAGGCTCCAGACGCGCAGGCTCAGCGGCCACGGCTCACGCGCCCAGCCGCTCCGCGGCATGTGGGATCTTCCCGGACCGGGGCACGAACCCGTGTCCCCTGCATCGGCAAGCGGACTCTCAACCACTGCGCCACCAGGGAAGCCCCCAATCTGGTATATTTCTATAATGAGGTGTGAATATGATGTTAGCCTTTGGGTAGTAGTTGTGGGACGATATTTCATGTGAAAGAGAGCTAGAATGTCTTTCTAGCAGGCCTAGTAATAAAAATCCTCTAGCATTCTCCTGCCATATAATGAATTGCCTTCTTTTTATTAAATAAACTTTTGTTGAGAGGATGAATTAAAGAATAAAACTCATTAATAAAAAGCTATTATTATCAGCCCCCAGTGTATTACTCTATTCAGTTTCTTTCTTTTTTTTTTAATTGAACTGTAGTTAATATACAATGTTGTGTTAGTTTCTGGTTACAGCAAAGTGATTCAGTTATACATACATGTATATATTATTTTTCATATTCTTTTCCATTACAGTTTATTACAAGATATTGAATATAGTTCCCTGTGCTATACAGTAGGTCCTTGCTGTTTACCTATTTTATATATAGTAGTTTGTATTTTCTAGTCACAAGTCCCTAATTTATCCCTCCCTTTGGTAACTGTAAGTTTGTTTTCTATGTCCGTGGGTCTGTTTCCCCCAGGGAGGGAAACATTTGTGGCAGCCATTTGGGGGATCTTGTACTATGCTGACATTGGTGCTGGAAAGCACTCTTATGGAAATATCTCTCTAGGCTATTAGCTGGGGGCTTGTCCCATCTTCCAGTGAACCTATAGCAGTTGCACATGCCAAACATGCAACCAGCCATGCTGGGGTCCTGCCCCGCCTACCAGAGTGTCTGCAACTACTGCACAGGGCAGGGCCTCACAGCCAACTGGGACAGGGGCCAGCCATGTGCACTAGCCCACCCACAGTAGCTGGCTCTACCACAGCAGAAGGAGGCATACAGCTGACATAGGGGATACCACTAGAAGTTCTAGCTCTGGTGACCAGAGGGGAGCATGCTGCTGGACCCAGAGGACAGCTACATGAGGCCACTTCTCTAAGACTGGGAGATGCAACAGACCTACATAATGCATAGAAATAAACACAGAGAATTCAGCAAAATGAGAGACAGAGGAATATGTTCCAAACAAAAGACAAGACAAAACCTCATAAAAAGAGCTAAACAAAATGAGAAAAACAATCTAATCAATAAATAGTTCAAGAAAATAATCATAAAGATATTCACTGAACTTGGGAGAAGAATAGATGAACATAGTGAGAATTTCAACAAAGAGCAAAAAAAAAAAAGGACCAATGAGAGCTGAATAATACAATAACTGAAATAAAGAATACACCAGAAGGAATTAACAGCAGATTAGGTGATACAGAAGAATGCATGAGCTACCTGGAAGATAGAATAGTGTAAATTACTTAGCGGAATGGCAGAAAAGATAAACAATAAAAAAACAAGGATAGTTTAAGAGGTCTTTGAAACAACATCAGGCAAACCAACATTCACATTATAGGGGTACCAGAGGAGAAGGGAGGGAGAGAAAGGGGCAAAAATGAATTTCACAAAATTATTGCTGAGAACTTCCCTAACCTAAAGAAAACAGATAGCCGGGTCCAGGAAGCACAGAGTCTCAAACAAAATCCCCAAAGACACCCACACTAAGACATATCATAATTAAAATGGCCAGAGTTAAAGATAAAGAGAGAATTTTAAAGGCAGCAAAAGGAAAACAAAGTGTCACACACAAGGGGACCCAAACACAAAGGAGGCAAGGATATACAATGGGGAAAACTGGACAGCACATGCAAAATAAACTGGACTACTTTCTCACACCATATACAAAAATAAACTGAAAGTGGATTAAATATTTAAATGTAAGACCTGAAACCATAAAACTTTTAGAAGAAAATATAGGCAGCAAGCTTTTTGACAGCAGTCTTAGCAATATATTTTTGGATCTGTCTCCTTAGACAAGTGAAACAAAAGCAAAAATAAACAAATGGGACTACATTAAACTAAAAAGCTTTTGCACAGCAAAGGAAACCATCAATAAAATGGTAAAGTTGCCTACTGAATGGGAGAAGATATTTACAAGTAATATATTCAATAAGGATTTAATATTCAAAATATATGAAAAACATACAGCACAACATCAAAAAACAAACAAGCCAACTAAAAGATGGACAGAGAAACCTGAATAGACATTTTTCCAAAGAAGACATATATATGGCAAATTGACACATGCAAAGATTCCCAACATCACTAATCATTAGGGAAATGTAAAGCAAAACCACAATGAGATATCACTTCACACTTGTCAGAATGGCTATTATCAAAAAGGCAAGAAATACCAAATGTTGGTGAGGATGTGGAGAAAAGGGAAGCTTTTGCACTGTAGGTAGGACTTCAAATTGGTGCAGCCAGTTTGGAAAACAGTATAGATGTTCCTCACCAAATAACTGCCTCATGATCCAGCAATTCTACTCCTGGGTATTTTTTCTCAAGAAAACAAAAACACTAATTTGAAAAGATATATGCACCCCAATGTTCATAGCAGCACTATTTACAATCGCCAAGATATGGAGCAACCTAAGTGTCCATCAATCGATGAATGAATAAAGAAGATGTGGTATATACATACAATGAAATATTATTCAGCCATAAGAAAGAACAAAATCTTGCCATTTGGGACAACATGAATGAATGTAGAAGATATCAAGCTAAGTGAAATAAGTCATAGATAAAAACAAATACCACTTACATGTGGAATCTAAAAAACAAAACAAACAAAATGAATCAAAAACAGACTTGGATACACAGAACAAATAGGTAGCTACTGAAGGGAGAGTGTGCAGCTTGGACATAATAGATGAAGGGGATTATGAGGTACAAACCTCCAGTATAAAATAAATAAGTCAGGGGTTATAATATACAGCATAAAGAATCTGGCCAATATTATAGTTACTCTGTGGGGAAAAATGGTTAGTAGGCTTATACTAGTGATCATTTCATAATGTAATTAAATATTAATCACTATTTTGTACACCTGAAACTAACATAATATTGTCTGTCCACTATATTTCAATTTTTTAAAAAAGCTAAAGAGAGTATGGCAAGGAAGTGAAAAAATTTTGTCTTAAACTATGGCAGATTGGGATTTCCCTGGCAGTCCAGTGGTTAAGACTCTGTGCTTCCACTGCAGGGGGCAAGGGTTTGATCTCTGGTCCAGGAGCTAAGATCCTGCATGCCGCGTGGCACAGCTGAAGAAAAAAAAGTATGGCAGGTAGATTAAAATGATGTACTAGATTTAGGGGATTTGTCATTTTATACAATTAAAACTTAAGCATTACCAGTACCCTAAAAACAAAGACGCATGACTGTTGTAGAGAACTCTGAGGAAGGTGAAGCACAGGAATATTCCCTTCCTCATTTTTAGATATCCTCTCTCATGTAGTGATATCCCCTTTCATTTCTCCTTATCATGAACTAGAAAGAAAAATTCTGCAAATATATATATATTCCTTTTTATAAAGTCTATGTGTTGTCATTTACGTGGTGAAACTCCATAACAATGAATATAATACAAGCTTTAAAATTTTTAGTCAAAATAAACTGTGAGAAAGGAATTCAATATTAGAATTCACATAGTGTTCCCATAGAACCCAGAGACAAAACAGCCAAAATACATATATGAAAGGGGGGAAAAAAAGCCTTGGAACCTATTATTAAATAGGAAAGAGCATCAATTTCCTTCTATCCCAGTCCATCTTCCCACAAGCTCCTGAATGCTCCCTGTGTAGTGGGTGCTCTGGGAATTTAGGTTTATTTTCCCAGTAAAACTTGAACTATAAGTGAGGCAAGAAAGCAAAAATGGAATGATGGTTGTTAGTTGATGTCCTTAACAAAAGATTTTAAGAACTACCTGTGGGTGTGATCTTAGTTCTATGATACAAACAGCACACAAGCTATTTTGACGATGTGTGACAAAGACCAAGAAAATTGTTTACAAAGGAGCATTCAGAAGACTGAGTCATTAGCAGAGGTAGAGAAATAACTGTGATATGGCAAACACCTTTTTATAATTGTTTTCTTATAATTACACATTTAACAATAAATGCTCCTTTACTTGGCTGAGGTCTGCCTAGCAGGTCCACCTTAAATTATATTAAACATAAATAATATTTAAATAAATAACAAAAGAAAATGAAAAACATCAGATTAGTTTTAAAAGTTTTATAAAATCAAGATAACAATTCTTGTGGTCATTGAGCTAGTTTCATTTATCTATCTATCTATCATCAAATTATCAATCATCTATTTATCTATCAATACTCCACTGTGCTTCAGTAATCAAAGGATTTGGAGAGACCTTCAAGATGGCAGAGGAGTAAAAGGATTTTAAAAATAGAAAAATTATATCAAATAAATATATACATAAAATTATACATATATTCCCATAATTACTTTGATAAAGTCTGATCTATTGTTCCAAATAAGAATAAGTTTCAGGATAATTAAGTTGTGCCAACCCTTGAATGAATGTGGCATATATGTCCAGGTGGTCCAAAAACTTCTGCTGGGATACAGAAGGAACATCAGTGTTGAGGTTATCCAGTTGACAGGAGACAGGAATAAAAGTTAAGTTTCTAAATATAATGTAATAGTCTGACCAAGTCCAGCAACCTCATCTTTAGATTAAATTATGTAAGAAACAAGGGTGATTGTATTTCATAGAATGACAATGTGTGATTTATGAACCTTTTGATGAATCTATGGTCTCAGCTATAAGAGCAGTGATCATTCATTAGGCAATGGACAGAGTTTCAGAGATTTGCTTCCTCACTGAGATATCCAGGAAAAAAAATGTGTGCCCTGGGTTGCAAGAGAACTGTCTATAGCTCAAGACAACAGGAGAAAAAGTTTATTTCTTTATTTTTTCAGAAGTCTTTCAGTATCTATTCTAAGTTCTGAACTAGGTAAATTAATGATCTCAGAGATCAAAGACAGGGTGACCTGTAGCAGACAGGCATATAGCTGAGGGGCCTGATCAAGGACTTGCCAGCCTGCCCTGGGATACAGCAAAAAACTGCAGTATAAAGGGCATCTAGACTATACAGGAAGAAAATTTATTTACTAATACTAGAGGCTCTGCCAAATGAGCAGGGAACTGTTGGAGCCCCCACTGGGTTTAGGGGCACTGGCAAGTGTCATTGTTTGAGACCCCTCAGGACTATCCTCAACCTGCACTGCTCCAGCTCCAGCCCCAGCTGTCCATCCAAGGTGGGCTCAGGTACAGCACTCTGAAGGGACTGCCTCTGTCCTGGGATCACTCCAGCCCACGCTGGCCTGCCAAAGCCGCTAGGCACAAGTACTCTACACAGTGGGTGCTCCCACACAAGGCCATTCCTTCAAGATCAGGAGAGGTAGCTGTTTTGCCTAATTCGTAGAAACAAAACCAAAAGTCAAACAAAATGAGGAGACAGAAGAATATGCTCTGAATGAAAGAACAAGATAAAACTAGAAAAAAAAAATGAAATGGAGATACGTAATTTATCTGATAAAGAGTTTAAAAAACAGTAATAAGGATGTTCATGAAACCTGGAGAAGAATGGAGGAACTCAGTGAGAACTTCAACAAAGATTTAGAAAATATAAGAAGGAATCAATCAAAATGAATATAATAACTGAAAAAATAATCTAGAGGGAATCTTCTGTTCTAAAAGAACAGAAAAGCAACCTGGAAGATAGGATAGTGGAAATCAACCAATCTGAACAGCAAAAAAAAAAAAAGAAAGAAAGAAAGAAAGAAAGAACTTTTTTTTTTAAATGAGGAAAGTTGAAGGCACCTCTCAGACAACATTAAGCATACTAACATTTGTAGAAACTTTACAGGCCAGAAGAGACTCTCAGGGTATACTTAAAGCGCTGAAAGTAAAAAACTTAAAATTAATGTGCTACACCACATTAACAGAATGAAAGATAAAAATTATACAATCATCTCAATGGATGCATAAAAAGCATATGACAAAATTCAACATCCATTTGTGTTAAAAACTCTCAACAAAGTGGGTATAGAAGGAACACATATCAACATAATAAAGGCCATTTATTACAAAGCCACAGCTAACATCATACTCAATGGTGAAAAGCTGAAAGCACTTTCTCTAAGATCAGGAACAGGACAAAGATACCCACTCTTGCCAACTTTATTCAACATAGTATTGGAAGCCCAAGTCACAGCAATAGGAAAAGAAAAGAAATAAAAGAAATCCAAATTGGAAAGGAAGAAGTAAAACTTTCATTGTTTGCAGATGACATAATACTATATATAGAAAACCCTAAAGACTCCATCAAAACTATTAGAACTAATAAATGAATTAAATAAAGTTGTAGGATAAAAAAAAATAAATCTGTTCCACTTCTATACTCTAACAACAATCAGAAAGCTAAATAAAGAAAATAATCCCATTGAAAATTACACCAAAAATAATAAAATACTTAAGAATAAATCTAACCAAGGAAGTGAAAGACTTGTACTCTGAAAATTATAAGACATTGATGAAAGAAAAGAAGACAGCAAATACAAGTGAAAAAATTTACCATGCTCATGGATTGGAGGAACTAATATTGTTAAAATGTCCATATTACTCAAGGCAATCTATAGATTCAATGCAATCTCCATCAAAATACCAATGGTATTTTTCAAAACACTTGAATAAATAATTCTAAAATTTGTATGGAATCACAAAAGATCCCAAATATCCAGAACAATCTTGAGAAAGAAGAAAACGGGAGGTCTCACACTCCCTGATTTCAAACTATACTACAAAGCTACAGTAATCAAAAGAGTATGATACTGGCACCAAAATAGACAAATAGGTCAATGGAACAGAATAGAGAGCACAGAGATAAACCCACACTTATATGGTCAACTAATCTATGGCAAATGAGGCAATAACATACAATGGAGAAAAGACAGTCTCTTCAGTAAATGATATTAGGAAAACTGGACAGTACATGCAAAAGAATCAGACTGGACTAATTTCTCACACCATATACAAAAATAAATTAAAAATGGATTAAAGATTTAAATGTAAGACCTGAAATCATAAAACTTTTAGAAGAAAACTTAGGCAGTAAACTTTTGGACATCAGTCTTCACAATATTTTTTTGAATCTCTCTTCTGAAGGGGAAACAAAGGCAAAAATGAACAAATTAGACCAAATCAAACTAAAAACATTTTGCATAGCAAAGGAAACCATCAACAAAGTGAAAAGCTGATCTATTGAATGGGAAAAGATATTTGTAAGTGATATGCATGATAAGGAGCTAATATCCAAAATATACAAAGAATTCATTCAACTCAAAATCAAAAAAGCAAACTAGCTGATTAAATAAAGGGCAGATGTTCTGAATAGACATTTTTCCAAAGAAGACACATATATGGCCAATAGGCATGTTATAAACTATTCCATATCCTAAAAACTTTACTTTTAATATAACTAAAAAATTAAATTAACAACTTAATTTGAATTTCTATACAGTGTAGATAGAAGACACAATGAGTGACAGTGTCACCTACACTTACTGCACTGGGAAATATTAACCATGGACAGTTCTGTTAAAACGTGTCATTTTGATATTGTGCTGTATCAATCAACTCACCCTTGAAAGCTAGAGTGCAGATATTTTTCAGTTCATTTGTCAGAGGTTACATGATATCTTTTTTTCCCCTTAAAATCCTTGAAATCCTCTTCCTATTCCTATATTTTTTCAAAAGAGTTCCAAAATCATTGTGGAGTATTTTTATTTTATTGTTTATATCTCCAACTCATCACCATAATGAAGCCCTGGTTGATATTCATAGATTGTTATTTCTTTTTGGTGGGGAAGAGTGAGTTTTCCAGAAGGAATAACTACCTTCAAGGAGTATAAGACACATTAACAGTTATTAAAGTAATTTTATTTAGCTCCCGAATCTTGCATTTCCTTTAAGCTGTTTTCTTAGAAAAGTTTGCGTCTTGCATTTGTAGCTGCAAACTAACTTTTCTCCTTGTCTTTCTTTGTTCCTGTTGTTATGAAATGCATTCTGTGCCTATCCAGCTGTGCTGGCAATGTGTTAGGAATATGAGTCACTGCCTGATGTCCTCCACACATGAACAGGAACTAACACACACACAAAAATAAAAGACAGCTCTTAGAT
>NW_006774294.1:324463-381810 GCF_000442215.2 Lipotes vexillifer | reverse complement strand
GGAAAGAGGCAATCGTGTGATTTTCAGTGAGGTATGATTAACTGTGTGTCTTTCTATTTGTCAGTGACATTGATATTTTTGGTTACCCGTAGTAGATCCAAGAGATGTAATTGGAAGAAGAAGAGAAACGGTCTTCAAGATATCTATTGATTAATATTTAGCTAGAAAATCTCTTGACAAGGTTAGCAAACATTTTTATTAAAATGTCACAAAAGCAAAACATCATTGAGAAAGTATTAAATAAATATGGGTTTCTCAAAGCCACCCAACCATTTGGTAACATATGTGTATATTTCTTTCTATCCTTCAGTCTCTTTTTATGGGTTGATTAGAATTACGAGTTCTGAGTTCCAGAGAGAATCTTATAAATTATGTGTTTACAGATAGGAAAATCAAGTTCCAGTAATCATAAAGCAATCTCAGCCCCATACAGATAAATATTTTAAGTATCAAAGCTAGTATTCAATCTCATAACCAAGTTTACTGTGACTTCCCGTACACGCCACCATAATTTCCCCCTCCCCTACTCTAATAATCAGCAAAGAAAATAACTCAGTGAATCATTGGTGGCAGTATTTAGTTAGTCCTACGTTGTCTGATAATTAAATAAAATTATCAGGTGACCCATGTCACCAAGTTGGATTGAGGTAAGCTAAACACCTGGGCTAAACAGTATGATGGCACTCAGAAGGTTCTAATTAAAGAACAATTGTACATCTTATTGCCAATCTGAAGAGAAGCAGATTCATAAACATATTCTCATGACTTGTAAATGAGAAAGCTTTAATAAAGCCAGTTGGCTGAAATAGTACTTTTTTTCCCTCTCTCTCTCTCTCTCTCTCTCTGTCTCTCTCTCTCTCTCTCTCCCTAGGGAGAAGGGTGAGAAAGAGTCCAAAGGCAAAGTGAATCTGAGGATGCGGTAATGCCACGTAGCTTCTCAGGAAAAATAAAATCTCAGTCCATATCTTTCAGAAAAGTAATAAAATCATAAATCCTACATTCTAAAAGTTCAATAAATTATTTCTGCACTGATCTCCAAATTATAAGTTGGATTTATCTACTTTACTTTTATTACTTTATTAATTACTTACTTAAAATAAAAAAAGAAGTCTAATTTTGCCTTTTGTAATGTGGACAATGCTGCCTAGATGCAAAGCTAATTCCGTGTAAAGAATGGGGACATAGGTTCACTATGAGAACTATGTAGTTATGTAATTAAATATTTATGTCATGCATATTTTGTATGTCGATAAGTTTAATTCAACACAGAGTTCTCCTTTGTGAACTTAGTGTTCCTGCAAATAACAAAGACCGAAAAGTGTGCTACAAGCCCAGTTTTACTGACCATGTTAGAAATAGTTAAACATCTGTCCTTTATCTGTGAGCTCAGATGGTTATGTATTGTATTGTATATTGTACTGTATAACCAAGTGACTACTGGTAATATTCTTCTGACTCTTTATAGGGCCCAAATGCTAATTCCATTTACTGAAGCCTCCCTGGTTAAGGGTTCTGGAAAATTTCAAGAGCATACAATAAAAAACAGTGATGAACTAACTTAGGAATGCAATTTTTCAAAGTTGTCATGAAAACAGCAAACCCATAAGAGAGAAGAAAATGTTGTGAAGTATGGTCAAAATGTCCATCCTAGCGGAGGAGAAAAGGACAGTGGGCATTGCAGCCTTCCTTCTTGTCCTCCTTTACCCACATGCTTCTTTTCCCCCAATTTAAGAGAATGTGTTAGGAAGCTAAGGGACAGGGGATGGCTTTCATGGGAGAAATGGAAAGAGACATGAAGGAAAACTGGGAGGGTGGAGGGAAGCAGAGAGATGGAAGAGAGAATTCTAGAGCCTAGAGTAGCTATTGGCAATTGCAGGTTTTTGACCTGGGGTGAGAGGTATTTATTGCCTTTTGGCCTGGAGATAAGTTTAGCTTGAAAATGCTGAAAGGTGAGGTTGGCACACAGAGATCAAAACAGATAGATCATTGCCAAGAACTTATCTTCAACTATTTGCTCAAAGACAAAGGATTAATGAGCCTGTAAATATTATATATCTGTAAGTCTAGCTCAAAAACAACAAGTGCTCAAAACTCTCATTCCAATATGAAGTTTGTGTCATGTTTTAGTACCTTCTCCCAGCCAGGCCAGTCTGCCTCTTCCAAATGACTCACTTTTATTTCAGATGATTTGTTTGCTGCTGTTCTTTCCCAGACAACAGTATTACCACTTCTTAGAAATGCTGTTGGGAGTTATATTTCTTCAGGTAGAAAGTTAGACAGATTATACAAATGGCGAAACACAATGTCATGTGAAAGGAGGTGGAAAAAATGTTATTTAATAAATTGCAGAGAACTGTCTGTGTAATTCCTTACATCTTCTGTAGTGACAAATGCGCTTCTGGGGAAAACCGCTCTCCTGTTTAGGAAAACTCTTTAATAGGCTTTGTAGTTATAGGAAACACAGCATCTATATGGAGAAGTTAAGAAAATACACAAATTCCCTATGTAATGAAGTAAAGGGTGTTAACCTTAGAGAATGTTTTGTTTTTGTTTGTACAATTTGTTATATGTGGATTTATACTGTGTAGTTGGTTAGTGGGATGGGGAGGGGGGATGATGAACAGAGAACATCTTTCTGTTCTGAAGCCCTAGAGACATCAGAACAGGTTTGTACTCAAAGAGAGGGGCAGACACAAAAGAGGCCCTTTTATAGGAATGGTTGAAAAACTTACGAAACATGGTATCTATACCCAGTTTTAAATTATTACATGTCCTGTACTGTGATTCTCCTTCATCAACTTCAGAGCTTCAGTACAGTCTAATACACACAATAGCTGTGTGTTAATAGGGACTAAATGATTTATATCCACATTTGGGACCAAGGGGTGTGGAGAGAAGGCAGCGACTGGCATGAACAGTGAGCGATGAGGCCATGGTTATTAAAGGGAAGCCAGGAGTTTAGAATGAGAGATAAGAGTGACCAAGAGAAAAGATATGTGTCCTGGTAAACTTCAGAATTATGGCAGAGGGGTCTGGACTTGCTGCAGTTACATTAGATGAAAGAGGATTTGGAGACATTTGGATTACTAGGAAAATATGTTAAATTATTTCAGGATGTTGAAAAAATAAAATTAGAGCTTCCAAAATATGTATAAATTATGTTTCTAAAGTAATGAACTTCCAGTGGTTTAGAAAGCAAATCATTTTCATCTGAGAGAACCCAAAGATGGGAGAAAAGAAGGGGTAACCAAAGAGAGAAGATGGCCTGTTGCCCATCTGAGGCAGACTTGGTACAGATGACTATGTTGCTAAAGGGAAAAGTAAGGGCTGGTTTATGGCAGCCTCAGCCTCAGCCATGTGCTTAGCTATCTAAGAGTGAAAGGTCTGTACTGTCTTCAAGGGCATAATTAAAGGGCTACACATATTTGAAATTCATTTCCATATCTTTTTTTTTTAACATCTCTATTGGAGTATAACAGCTTTACAATGGTGTGTTTCTGCTTTACGATGAGGCCATGGTTATTAAAGGGAAGCCAGGAGTTTAGAATGAGAGATAAGAGTGACCAAGAGAAAAGATATGTGTCCTGGTAAACTTCAGAATTATGGCAGAGGGGTCTGGACTTGCTGCAGTTACATTAGATGAAAGAGGATTTGGAGACATTTGGATTACTAGGAAAATATGTTAAATTATTTCAGGATGTTGAAAAAATAAAATTAGAGCTTCCAAAATATGTATAAATTATGTTTCTAAAGTAATGAACTTCCAGTGGTTTAGAAAGCAAATCATTTTCATCTGAGAGAACCCAAAGATGGGAGAAAAGAAGGGGTAACCAAAGAGAGAAGATGGCCTGTTGCCCATCTGAGGCAGACTTGGTACAGATGACTATGTTGCTAAAGGGAAAAGTAAGGGCTGGTTTATGGCAGCCTCAGCCTCAGCCATGTGCTTAGCTATCTAAGAGTGAAAGGTCTGTACTGTCTTCAAGGGCATAATTAAAGGGCTACACATATTTGAAATTCATTTCCATATCTTTTTTTTTTAACATCTCTATTGGAGTATAACAGCTTTACAATGGTGTGTTAGTTTCTGCTTTATAACAAAGTGAATGAGTTATACATATACATATGTCCCCAAATTTCTTCGCTCTTGCATATCCCTCCCTCCCACCCTCCCTATCCCACGGCTCTATGTGGTCACAAAGCACCGAGCTGATCTCCCTGTGCTATGCGGCTGCTTCCCACTGGCTATCCGTTTTACGTTTGGTAGTACATATATGTCCATGCCACTCTCTCACTTTGTCCCAGCTTACACTTCCCCCTCCCCATATCCTCAAGTCCGTTCTCTAGTAGGTTTGCATCTTTATTCCCATCTTGCCCCTAGGTTCTTCTGACCATTTTGTTTTTCTTTTTTAGATTCCATATATATGTGTTAGTATACGGTATATGTTTTTCTCTTTCTGACTTACTTCACTCTGTATGACAGTCTCTAGGTCCATCCACCTCACTACAAATAACTTAGTTTCATTCCTTTTTATGGCTGAGTAATATTCCATTGTATATATGTGTCACATCTTCTTTATCCATTCATCTGTGTTGATGGACACTTAGACTGCTTCCATGTCCTGGCTATTGTAAATACAGCTGCCATGAACATTTTGGTACATGACTCTTTTTGAATTATGGTTTTCTCAGGTTATATGCTCAGTAGTGGGATTGCTGGGTCATATGGTAGTTCCATTTTTAGTTTTTTAAGGAACCTCCATACTGTTCTCCATAGTGCCTGTATCAATTTACATTCCCACCAACAGTGCCAGAGGGTTCCCTTTTCTCCACACCCTCTCCAGCATTTATTGTTCGTAGATTTTTTGATGATACCCATTCTGACCAGTGCGAGATGATATCTCATTGTAGTTTTGATTTACATTTCTCTAATGATTAGTGATGTTGAGGATCCTTTCATGCCTTTGTTGGCAATCTGTATATCTTCTTTGGAGAAATGTCTATTTAGGTCTGCTGCCCATTTCTGGATTGGGTTGTTTGGTTTTTTTTGATATTGAGCTGCATGAGTTGCTTGTATGTTTTGGAGATTAATCCTTTGTCAGCTGTTTCATTTGCAAATATTTTCTCCCATTCTGAGGGTTGTCTTTTGGTCTTATTTATGGTTTCCTTTGCTGTGCAAAAGCTTTGAAGTTTCATTAGGTCTCATTTGTTTATTTTTGTTTTTATTTCCATTTCTCTAGGAGGTGGGTCAAAAAGGATCCTGCTGTGATTTACATCATACAGTGTTTTGCCTATGTTTTCCTCTAAGAGTTTCATGGTGTCTGGCCTTACATTTAGATCTTTAATCCATTTTGAGGTTATTTTTGTGTATGGTGTTAGGGAGTGTTCTAATCTCAATCTTTTACATGTAGCTGTTCAGTTTTCCCAGCACCACTTATTGAAGAGGCTGTCTTTTCTCCACTGTATATTCTTGCCTCCTTTATCAAAGATAAGGTGACGATATGTGTGTCGGTTTATCTCTGGGCTTTTTATCCTGTTCCATTCATCTATATGTCTTTTTTTCTGCCAGTACCATACTGTCTTCATTATGGTAGCTTTGTAGTATAGTCTGAAGTCAGGGAGCCTGAGTCCTCCAGCTCCGTTTTTCTTTCTCAAGATTGCTTTGGCTATTTAGGGTCTTTTGTGTTTCCATACAAATTGTGAAATTTTTTGTTCTAGTTCTGTGAAAGTTGTCAGTGGTAGTTTGATAGGGATTGCATTGAATATGTAGATTGCTTTGGGTAGTAGAATCATTTTCACAATGTTTTTTCTTCCAATCCAAGAACATGGTATATCTCTACATCTATTTGTATCATCTTCAGTTTCTTTCATCAATCTTATAATTTTCTGCATAAAGGTCTTTTGTCTCCTTAGGTAGGTTTATTCCTAGATATTTTATTCTTTTTATTGCACTGGTAAATGGGAGTGTTTTCTTAATTTCACTTTCAGATATTTCATAATAAGTGTATGGGAATGCCAGAGATTCCTGTGCATTAATTTTGTACCCTGCTACTTTACAAAATTCATTGATTAGCTCTAGTAGATTTCTGGTAGCATCATTAGGATTCTCTATGTAGATTATCATGTCACCTGCAAACAATGACAGCTTTACTTCTTCTTTTCTGATTTGGATTCCTTTTGTTTCTTTTTCTTCTCTGATTGCTGTGGCTAAAACTTCCAAAACTATGCTGAATACTACTGGTGAGAGTGGGCAACCTTGTCTTGTTCCTGATCTTAGTGGAAATGGTTTCAGTTTTTCACCACTGAGGACGATGTTGGATGTAGGTTTGTCATATATGGCCTTTATTATGTTGAGGTAGGTTCCCTCTATGCCCACTTTCTGGAGGGTTTTTTATCATAAATGGGTGTTGAATTTTGTTGAAAGCTTTTTCTGCATCTATTGAGAAGATCGTATGGTTTTTCTCCTTCAATTTGTTAATATGGTGTATCATGTTGATTGATTTGCAAATATTGAAGAATCTTTGCATTCTTGGGATAAACCCCACTTGATCATAGTGTACGATCCTTTTAATGTGCTGTTGGATTCTGTTTGCTAGTATTTTTTTTGAGGATTTTTGCATCTATGTTCATCAGTGATATTGGCCTGTAGATTTCTTTCTTTGTGACATCTTTGTCTGGTTTTGGTATCAGAGTGATGGTGGCCTCGTAGAATGAGTTTGGGAGTGTTCCTCCCTCTGCTATATTTTGGAAGAGTTTGAGAAGGATAGCTGTTAGCTCTTCTCTAAATGTTTGAAGGAATTCACCTGTGAAGCCATCTGGTCCTGGGCTTTTGTTTGTTGGAAGATTTTTTTGTCTGTTTTTTTTTTTGGTTTTTGGTTTTTTTGTTTTTGTTTTTGCGGTACGCGGGCCTCTCACTGTTGTGGCCTCTCTCATTGCAGACCACAGGCTCAGGACGCGCAGGGTCAGCGGCCATGGCTCACGGCCCTAGCCGCTCTGTGGCATGTGGGATTTTCCCGGACTGGGGCACGAACCCGTGTCCCCTGCATCGGCAGGCAGACGGTCAACCACTGCACCACCAGGGAAGCCCTGTTGGAAGATTTTTAATCACAGTTTCAATTTCAGTGCTTGTGATTGGTCTGTTCATATTTTCTATTTCTTCCTAGTTCAGTCTCAGAAGGTTGTTCATTTATCAGAATTTGTCCATTTCTTGCAGGTTGTCCATTTTATTGGCATAGAGCTGCTTGTAGTAATCTCTCAAGATCCTTTGTATTTCTGCAGTGTCAGTTGTTACTTCTCCTTTTTCATTTCTAATTCTATTGATTTGAGTCTTCTCCCTTTTTTTCTTGATAAGTCTGGCTAATGGTTTATCAATTTTGTTTATCTTCTCAAAGAACCAGCTTTTAGTTTTATTGATCTTTGCTATCATTTCCTTCATTTCTTTTTCATTTATTTCTGATCTGATCTTTATGATTTCTTTCCTTCTGTTAAATTTGGGGAGATTTTTGTTCTTCTTTCTCTAATTGCTTTCGGTGTAAGGTTAGGTTGTTTATTTGAGATGTTTCTTTTTTCTTAAGGTAGGATTGTATTGCTATAAACTTCCGTCTTAGAACTGCTTTTGCTGCATCCCATAGATTTTGGGTTGTCGTGTCTCCATTGTCATTTGTTTCTAGGTATTTTTTGATTTCCTCTTTGATTTTTTCAGTGATCTCTTGGTTATTAAGTAGTGTGTGTTTTAGCCTCCATGTGTTTGTATTTCTTACAGACTTTTCCTGTAATTGATATCTAGTCTCATAGCATTGTGGTCGGAAAAGATACTTGATGCAATTTCAATTTTCTTAAATTTACCAAGGCTTGTGTTTTGAACCAAGATATGATCTATCCTCGAGAATGATCCATGAGCACTTGAGAAGAATGTGTATTCTGTTGTTTTTTGATGGAATGTCCTATAAATATCAATTAAGTCCATCTTGTTTAATGTATCATTTAAAGCTTGTGTTTCCTTATTTATTTCCATTTTGGATGATCGGTCCATTGGTGAAAGTAACACTATGATTGTGTTACTGTCTATTTCCCCTTTTATGGTTGTTAGTATTTGCCTTATGTATTGAGGTGCTGCTATGTTAGCTGCATAAATATTTACAATTGTTATAACTTCTTCTGGGATTGATCCCTTGATTATTATGTAGTGTCCTTCTTTGTCTCTTCTAATAGTCTTTGTTTTAAAGTCTATTTTGTCTGATATGAGCTTTCTTTTGATTTCCATTTGCATGGAATATCTTTTTCCATCACCTCACTTTCAGTTTGTATGTGTGCCTTGGTCTGAAGTGGGTCTCTTGTAGACAGCATATATAAGGGTCTTGTTTTTGTATCCATTCAGCCATTCTATGTCTTTTGGTTGGAGCATTTAATCCATTTACATTTAAGGTAATTTTGATATGTATGTTCCTATTACCATTTTCTTAATTGTTTTGGATTGTTGTTGTAGGTCTTTTCCTTTTCTTGTGTTTCCTGCCTAGAGAAGTTCCTTTAGCATTTGTTGTAAAGCTGGTTTGGTGGTGCTGAATTCTCTTAGGTTTTGCTTGTCTGTAAAGCTTTTAATTTCTCCATCAAATCTGAATGAGATCCTTGCTGCGTAGAGTAATCTTGGTTGTAGGTTTTTCTCCTTCATCACTTTCAATATGTCCTGCCACTCTCTTCTGGATTGCAGAGTTTCTGCTGAAAAATCAGCTGTTAACCTTATGGGGATTCCCTTATGTGTTATTTGTTGTTTTTCCCTTGCTGATTTTAATATTTGTTCTTTGTATTTAATTTTCAATACTTTGATTAATATGTGTCTTGGTGTATTTCTCCTTGGATTTATTCTGTATGGGACTCTCTGTGCTTCCTGGACTTGATTAACTATTTCCTTTCCCATATTAAGGAAGTTTTCAACTATAATCTCTTCAAATAATATCTCAGTCCCTTTCTTTTTCTTCTGGGACCCCTATAATTCGAATGTTGGTGCATTTAATGTTGTCCCAGAGTCCTTTGAGACAGTCCTCAATTCTTTTCATTCTTTTTTCTTTATTCTGCTCTGCAGTAGTTAGTTCCTATATATATATATATATATATATATATATATATATATATATATATATATATATGTTTGTGTGTGTGTGTGTGTGTGTGTGATATGTGGGCCTCTCTCTGTTGTGGCCTCTCCCGTTGAAGAGCACAGGCTCTGGACACGCAGGCCCAGCAGCTATGGCTCACGGGCCCAGCCACTCCACGGCATGTGGGATCTTCCCGGACTGGGGCACAAACCCATGTCCCCTACATCGGCAGCCGGATTCTCAACCACTGCACCACCAGGGAAACCCCAGTTAGTTCCAATATTTTATCTTCAAGGTCACTTATCCGTTCTTCTGCCTCAGTTATTCTGCTATTGATCCATTCTAGAGAATTTTTAATTTCATTTATTGTGTTGTTCATCACTGTTTGTTTGCTCTTTAGTTCTAGGTCCTTGTTAAACGTTTCTTGTATTTTCTCCATTCTATTTCCAAGATTTTGGATCATCTTTACTATCATTATTCTGAATTCTTTTTCTTTTCTTTTTCCTCTTCATTTGTTAGTTCTGGTGGATTTTTGCCTTGCTCCTTCATCTGCTGTGTTATTCTCTGTCTTCTCATTTTGCTTAACTTACTGTGTTTGGGGTCTCCTTTTCGCAGCCTGCAGGTTCATAGTTTCTGTTGTTTTTGGTGTTTCTCCCCAGTGGCTCAGGTTGGTTCAGTGGGTTGTGTATGTTTCCTGGGGGAGGGGACTAGTGCCTGTGTTCAGGTGGATGAGGCTGGATCTTGTCTTTCTGGTGGGCAGGTCCCTGTCTGGTGGTGTGTTTTGGGGTGTCTGTGGCATTTTTATGATTTTAGGCAGCCTCTGTGCTTATGGATGGGGTTTGTTCCTGTCTTGCTAGTTGTTTGGCATAGGGTGTCCTGCACTGTAGCTTGCTGGTCTTTGAGTGCAGCTGGTCTTGGCATTGAGATGGAGATCTCTGGGAGATTTTTGCCGTTTGATATTATGTGTAGCTGGGAGGTCTCTTGTGGACCAGTGTCCTGAACTTGGCTCTCCTACCTCAGAGGCACAGCCCTGATGCCTGCCTGCAGCACCAAGAGCCTGTCTTCCACACAGCTGAGAATAAAAGGGAGAAAAAAAAAGAAGAAAGAAAGAAAGAAAGAAGAAGATAAAATAAAGTAAAATAAAATAAAGTCAGTAATATAAAAAATAATTATTCAGAAAAAAAACTTTTTTAGTAATAAAAATACAAACAAACAAAATGAACAGACAGAAGCCTAGGACAAATGGTAAAAGCAAAGCTATACAGACAAAATCACATGCAGAAGCATACACATACACACTCACAAAAAGAGAAAAAGGGAAAAAATATATATATCATTGCTTCCAAAGTCCACCTCCTCAATTTGGGATGATTCGTTGTCTATTCAGGTATTCCACCGATGCAGGGTACATCAAGTTGATTGTGGAGATTTGATCTGCTGCTTCTGAGGCTGCTAGGAGAAATTTCCCTTTCTTTTCTTTGTTCACACAGCTCCTGGGGTTCAGCTTTTGATTTGGACCCGCCTCTGCGTGTAGGTTTCCTGAGGGTGTCTGTTCTTCTCTCAGACAGCACGGGGTTAAAGGAGCTGCTGCTTCGGGGGCTCTGGCTCACTCAGGCCGTGGGGAGGGAGCGGTAGGGATGTGGGCCGAGCCTGTGGTAGCAGAGGCCAGTGTGACATTGCACCAGCATGAGGCGCACTGTGTGTTCTCCTGGGGAAGTTGTCCCTGGATCACGGCACCCTGGTAGTGGCATGCTGCACAGGCTCTGGGGAGGGGAGGTGTGGAGAGTGACCTGTGCTCGCACACAGGCTTCTTGGTGGCGGCAGCAACATCCTTAGCGTCTCATGCCCGTCTCTGGTGTCTGTGTTGTTAGCCGCCACTCGCGCCATCTCTGGAGCTCCTTTACGCAGCGCTCTTAATCCCCTCTCCTGGCGCACCAGGAAACAAAGAGGCAAGAAAACGTCTCTTGCCTCTTCGGCAGCTCCAGACTCTTTCGTGGACTCGCTCCCGGCTAGCCGTGGTGCACTAACCCCCTGCAGGCTGTGGGGGGGGGGGGGTTCTTGCCTTTTGGGAGGTCTGAGGTCTTCTGCCAGCATTCAGTAGGATCCAAGGAAAGCTGTTTGTTGCTGAAATCTGTAAGTGAAGCTGCTTAAGTTTTGTGGTTTTGTCGTTTTGAAAAAGGGTGCAGGGAGCAGAAACAGCCTCCACGTTTTGCCATCTCTCATTAACCTGAAACTCAGCTCCTGTCCCTCTTCTTCAAGACCTCTGGATTCCAGGAATCTTTCCTATTTCCATGGTGCCACCCCCTCAATTTTCCTGTTCTCTTGATGCTGACCTAGGTCTTGGCCCTAGTGTTTCTTGTATCACACAGTCAACAGAGGAGATGCTGTGCCCTCAGCATCTGTCTCTCAGCTGCCACAGAAATACAGGAGGACAGGGAAGTACATGCAGTAAAGTAGGTCGAAAAGCAAAAGCTCAGAAGTCAGATCAAACTAAGTTCGAATTTCTTTTCACTCACTCATGTTGCAACAGGTCAAATTAATTTATATATCTGAGCCTCCTTTTATTTTTTTGCTGGTAAGCAAGATAATTTATGTAAAATACTTAGCATGTTGCATGGCACATAACAAGCACTCACTCATTAATTTTTGTGGGACGTGATAGATGAATAAAATTATTACTATTATTATGTTATTATTATTATCATCACTTAGATAATATCTAATCTAATTCCTCATCTAATGAAGCAATCTCTTCTACAATTTAATTTCTAAATGACTTAGCCAAACTTTTCACTAAACATTTTTATTGTTGGAAATTTACAGCACAATTTGCTCTGCCCAACTTACACTCTTTGGCTCTGCCCACTGCTGCCACATGAGATTGATATACTTATCTTAAAACACAAACATACACATACCATACCACATTTATTTAACATCATGTGTGTACTTGGTCATGAGCTAGGGATACAAGAAATGAGACAGACATGATACTCTCAAGAGGCTTGCAAACTAGTAGTCAGAAAAAAAAATGAAAGTATTATAAACACTGTGACAGAGTATAACAGAAGGACAAGTACTGTATGAATCCACTTATATGCGGTATTCAAAATAGTCAGACCCATAGAAGCAGAGAGTACAATACTCGTTGCCTAGGGTTTGGGGAGTGGGAGAAACGGGAGATTGTATTGAACAATGTAAGGTTTCAGTTATGCTAGGTGAGTAAGTTCTAGAGATCAACTGTAAATCAGATTGCCTATAGTTAACACTATGGTGTTGTTCACTTCAACATTTAAGAGGTAAATCTCATGCTAACTGTTCTTACCGCAAAAATAATAATAATAAAATTTTTTTTTAAATCTCATTAAAAAAACCCCAAGAACCACAGGGGTGGTCAATTATCAGAAAGTTGTTCTTAAGGCAGATAATGATTAAGTTGCATCTTGAAAGATACATAGGATTAGTCCAAATAGGACTGGACAAGATAGTTTGTCATGACAGGATCAGAGAGCAGAGGGAATGGGCACAGATAAGGCCAGGAGGTTTAACAGAAGTCTTACCCCAGGGAGATGTATATGGCATGCTAATGGGTTTGGACACTTTTGCCTAAAGCAATAGCGGATGATGGCCTCATTTTAAGCTGGAGAGATTCATGTTAAAATTTCAAAATGTCATTCTGCAGTTGTGTACAATGAATTGGAAGGAGGGCACTAATAAAGACAGGGAACCATTTAACCAGTTGGAAGTTTGCTTCAGTAATTTCTGGCAACATTGTGATTCTCGAGATCATGACCTCTGTTCTCCACATGACCACAAATGCAAAATGAGCTTTCATGAATTTTTAGGCAATTAAATCATACCGTCACTTATAAGGAAGCAACAGTCAATTAAAACCCTAGGTATTTTTTATATAATTGAAGACTCACTATTCTCTATTAAAACAGTTGAATTTAACATACATCTATATTATCTCTTAATTTTGTCTGTTATTCCCACAATCAAGATCTATTTTTCCTTAATTCCTGCCAGAGTTTAGGCTGTTCAAAATTTTCAGAGTGGCATAATATGTCTTTTAAAATTATTATCACTTTATTGTTAATTTAGCATTTATTCATCTTTAACAGGAAAGAAATTGGGTGAGAGAAGCTGTTACTGTGCAAATAAATGAAGCTAAAAGTGGCAGAAAAAGACTGGAATTCAAACTTTTGACCCAGGCCCTGCATATCATTAACTACATGACAGTTTTCACTCTGTGCAGTCCATTCCTGCACAGGTAAGTTATGTTATAAAAGTTGCTAATTTTCACACTGTCAGCTGAAAGGAATTTGGTTAAAAACATGTGAATTAGAATACAGAGATTTAAAATCTCACACATTTCCCCATGGAAAATTACCTTCCTTTTAAAATATGATAAACTAATCTTTTCTGATTCAGTGGGAAAATATTAGGTTCATTAGTAAAATTTGAATAGGGAGTAATTTGGCAGGCAGAGGAGAAAATTTAAAACCAAAAACTAGTAAGGAAAGAGCATTAGAAATGCAATACTGACCAAATTCAGTTCAAGAAAGTTCTCATTAACATTATCTATTCACAATAAAACAGGTGTTCCAGACTTCATATATGTAGAGAACAAATGAATTTGGATTTTAATATCCAATGGCCAAAGGTTTTCAAATTATATTACCCACACTCATAAGCATATTTGAAAAAAAGGTTATTATTAGAATTGACATCTGTTACAGATTTCTAGCATTGTAAGAACTGTAAAAAGGGTTGTTGTCGACTTAATGTGTGACTAAGTTGATGTGTTGGCTAGTTCTCACTTGGAATAATAACATCTAGTGGTTTTCATTAAAACTATAACAGCAGTAGTAAAGTTGTTATTTTTCTCTTGGTTGCCCCATTCATACCACTCTCATAACCACCTCATGCTCATCCTTCCAGCAAAATAAAAGGTATTATGTTGTGACTTCAGAGACCATTGGACTGATCAGAAAAATGTGTCTTGGCATGACCATTAGTCTTATCCATGAGGCAACAAATTGCATGCAGCAGCAATGTAGGGCACCAAAAACGATTTTGAAATAACGATTTTTGATATTTTGAAAATTGTTGAACTTGTTTTTATGCCAAAAATCAGAACATTTTGATTCCTTATAATTACTTTATAATTTAGGTTTGTTTTCTTTTTTGATTTTAAACCAAAGCAGGGAAAACCATAGTCTTTTCAGTGCTAAGAGCTGCAAAATCTCTTTTTGGCCGTTTCTTTTCCCTGTAATACTATTCAAGTTATAAAAAATGACTAAATCTGATTGCCATTTAAAATCACAAAAAACATATCAATTCTAAAATTATTTTCATCTTCTGGTAAGAATCATGCACATAAGCTGAGCTGAATAATCAATTTTGTGATTTTATGGCTGCCCATGAAGAAAATATTTTAGGCTTTCCACTGCTTTTCTCCTTTGTCTAATACTGATTGACCTAATTATGACTTAATAGAGGAGGGTTTTTTTCCCTTGATTTAACCCTCTATTCATTTTCTGCAGGTAGATTGATTATAATGGGCAGATAAACTTCTCCTTGGAAATAGCAGCATTTGTCATCCAAGGACCTCTGTGTTAGTAAAACCAAACTCCCAAGATCCATATTATTGATTCCATGGAGGAACATACCATATAAATCTCCATTTTCTGCAAATGGCTCTGTGTTCTGGGGGTATTGATTATTGGGTTAAAATCAGAATTTGAGATAGAAATTATATTTTACTTGCAATGAGTGGCATCTGATAGGCAAAGCTGTAGTCAGCCTAGAAAATTCATAAGTAGATGTCAAAATGACGGTTTACTTATAAAGCTCTGTTCCCAGATCAATGTGATTTACTAAAGGTTCAGAGCAGTATCTGAGAGGATTAGAATGAACCCCAAGTCTTAACAACATTTAAGGGACTGGGCTGCAAAATTGTGCCACAGAATTTTATCTGCATTCAGAGGGGACAAGTAGTTTGCCTATTGTTATTTTGATAACTCAGTCCTAAATGGCAAGTTAATGAAATATTAGTGCCTAAGTCACATTATAAATTATATGTCAACTTTAAAATATCATTAAATAGATCTTCTAAATCTCAAATGGATCCACCAAAAGTTTTTAAAATCTTTCTTTTAAATATTCTTCTACTTTTCTGATCCAGGTTAAAAAAGAAAAGTCATATTGACTAGGAAATTTATTTGGAAATGATAACATATGGATAAGCGTATAAATAAAGGTTCCTGGAAATATTAACTTTTTGTAATGCCTATGTTATCTCAGAACTTAGCTGTAAAACTATAGTTCCAATTTATAAAGAGATAGAAAAATGTTCAATATTATAGGTTAGTAGTAAGTATGTAAACTTCACAATCTATAGCTCCTTGAGTCATAACTACTATTTATAGCTTTTATATACTAAGCTAAGTTTTCTCTGTTTCCATGCAACCAAACTGATTTTTAGAAGGTTGGGTTAAAAAAACTCTGATGTATTCTTTGAGGTCACCGAATGAGTCGCCAACAGACAGGAGCTTGAGATGGAAACCAGTGGAGGACATTTTGCCAACTCTGATGAATTGTATTTAATTTTAAAGTCCATGTATCAAGGGTATGTTTTCTTTTAAGAACACTTACTTTGTAAATCTCACTACCATAGCTTGGAATTAAAAGTTTTTCCACATTGGTGTCTAGTGTCCTTCATCCTGAAGTAAGGCATTGAACATCTGTTCCTCGATTTAAAAACCACCCACCATTTTTTTACAACTTAGAAAAAAGTCCACATTCTTTATTTGTCTTTCAAGATTTCCCCATTGTCTGTCTGCAACCTACATTCTCAATCAATTTACTCCTAAAAATTGGAGTCAAACATATGTATTATCAGATATTTATGTACATTCCATGTACAGTTTGTCTCAATAGTAACATAATGCAAAACCACAGACAATTCATGACCAGGATATTGACATTAATATAGTCAAGATACAGTCAAAATCTCTTTGTAGTATTCCCTTATCCTACTGATGTTTATAGAGTCTGTAGTGATATCTTATATTTCATGTCTGGTATGGTAATTTGTGTCTTTTCTCCTTATTTCTTTGTCACTCTTGCTGGAGATATCAATTTTATTAATATCTTTGAAGAATAAGATTTTTGTTTCACTGATTTTTCTCTATTTTTTTGTTTTCAGTTTCATTGATGTTTATCTACCTTTACTATTTCTTTCTTTCTACTTGCTTTGAGTTTATTTTGCTCTTCTATTTCCAGATTCTTGAGATTAGGTGATTGATTTGTGACTATACCTCTTTTCTATGATTATATATATATATATATTTTTTTTTTTTGGCTGAGTTGGATCTTTGTTGCTGGGCATGGGCTTTCTCTAGTTGTGGCGAGTGGGGGCTATTCTTCGTTGCGGTGCACGGGCTTCTCATTGTGGTGGCTTCTCTTGTTTCAGAGCACGGGCTCTAGGCATGCAAGCTTCAGTAGTTGTGGCTCACGGGCTCTAGAGCGCAGGCTCAGTAGCTGTGGCGCACGGGCTTAGTTGCTCTGCGGCATGTGGGATCTTCCCGGACCTGGGTTCAAACCCGTGTCCCCTGCATTGGCAGACGGATTCTTATCCACAGTGCCACCAGGGAAGTCCCTCTACGATTATATTTTTAGTGCTATAGATTTCTCAGCAATTGTCTTTTACATTACAAAGGATCATTCCAACATACTCTTGACATCCAAAATGTTCATCAATAACAGAAGTATTCTTGTGTCAAATGCTCCTAGCATTGTATATCTAATTCTTCACAACACCTAAATGACACATTTATTGCTATACATCAAATTAAATATTTACACATATGTGAGAAAAACATTGATTAATGTCTTTCTCTCCCACTGGACTGTAAGCATATCAAATTCTATATTTATTGCATGCTAGTTTGATCAATGTCTTTATTTCCTACTAGAGAGTAAGCTCCATAAGGTAATGGTTTACTCACCATGCCTGGGATTTAATTTGTGCTAATTAGCTTTCACAGAGTAGAAGAACAAATATCCTAATTCTGAAAACATGAGAACTTATAATTGGCTAAATTTGACAGAAACCATCATCAAGGATATGTGCCTCTTAAAATTACTTTTACTCTCTCTTATGTTTTGTCCCCAATATGATGGTGGCAGGCAGACCAGCCAACTCTGTTCTTGTCACATACTCCCATTCCTACCCTTTCACCCATATCTCATTTGAAATAACATATTCTACCAAGATTTGGATCTAATGGTCACCAGACACCCCAAAACTGTCTCTTGTTAAGTTTAGAATAGACACTGTAAATTCTAATGTTGGGAAGAGAAAAATTTTAAAATAAACTCTTTTTTCCCCAAGAATGTGTTTGAGGTAACCAAAATCAAGTGGGATAGAGTGAGATGAATTTTATCATAGGAATCAAAATCCCATTATATGAATGTATATTAAGTATGTACTTCTGCATCATTATTGCCTGGGCACTGGCTAAGTTATTAGTAGGATATTCAGAAATGAGTTACAGTGGGCATAGGTGAGAATATAGAGAGTTTTGTGTTTGATTTTCCAACACATGCCCCATTTTTCTCTATTATTTGTCCTCTTTCATTTTTTTCTTTTCTTTAGACTAAAGACTTGGGCTAGATTGTGGGATTTTGAGGGATATTGTGAAACACACCAGGTACTTCTAAATAATTAGCAAGTCTAGGAAACTTTTAAGTGTGGAACTATTTATAGGTAAGGGTAGAGGGAACAAAAACATTTACAGACAATATTAGACTCTTCATTGTAAAGTCTCCATTGTTCAGTGTAAAGGAAATTTATATGGGGAGTAGGCTTACCTAATATTTGTCAAGTTTCTAGGCAACTGTGTGGTGTAACCTCATCAAGTTCCCTTATGGTTTAAAGGAACTAATATAAGTATCTATCTGACATTCTTCCTTGCTATCTCTTTCACTTCCGATAAGATTATTTTAATGTGCTATTTTTATTAGTAAAAATCTCTTAGCTCATCTTTGAGGTTCTGAATTTCCTCTCTGATTCCCACTGGATCTTGTTTATATTTCTAAGATTGTCAATTTTTTAAAAGTTATATCAAATGCATTTGTACTTATGTGTGGTTGGACTAAAGCCAGTGTTTCTCTTTCTCCAAACAGCTTCCTCCTCTCTGATCTCTTTTCCCTTCTTATTCATTCCTATAGAAAGGACAAAATTTCTAAATGCATATTCAAGGACTGACAGAGACATGGGGCTTCCCCAGCCAAGATTATCATTTGATTCAACAGGCAAACTAATAATTTTTCATCCCTCCAAACTGCTATTATTTAAAAATATAATCAACATTATACAATTGGGGCAGATTTATGAACATAAAGAGCATTCTATTTAGTTTTAATTTCCTACCAAAATGTTGTCTTCTTTGGGAGAAGCCATTTCAATTTATATTTCAACAGTTATAAGAGAACACCCTAGTTAACTAGCAGCCACCATATTTTTTGACCTGTTCATGTGATGTTTTAGCAATCCCTAACAGAGACGTGGTTTGGATGCCCTGTGTGCTCTCCCCTTAATCTGGCTGAAGAGCACCAAGAATGTGATACCCATCTCTTCTTTTTTCTCCTTTATCTGCTACCTCTTTCCTACATTACTTTCAACCCCTAAAGCTCTCCTTGCTGCCTCATCCCCTTTCTCTCTGTTGCATTTCTTTCTTTTTTTTTTCTTTTTTCTTTTGAGATGAAGTATAAAGAGATAAAGAAAATAAGGTGAAAGTAATGCCTCTTCTTTCTCCTGCTCCAATACATTCTCCTTATGGCTATTAATCTATTTTTCCAACTTTCAATATAATCATTCTGTAACTCTGTACTTCTTTAAAATACCATCCAAAATCTTAGTGTGATGTACAAGGCTCTCCAAGTACAATAATAATAAGTTCATATGTCTATATTCCTCACTGAACTGAGAGTCTCACAGGATAGAAACTGTGTGGGAAGTGGGTACATGTGTGTGTTCATTTTCCCCCACGTTCCCAGCACCTAATTTAGTGCCAAGTACAAAGAAGACTTGTAATAATGATGGTTGAATAAGCAATCGATAGATAATTGTGTCTCCCTTTCTTAGCAGTATGTTCTCTTGGCTGTAAAGATGAGAAGCTCTTAATTCACTAGTGTGACAAACATTAACAGAGAATAAGACAAGCCTCCCTTTGACCTCCACCCCAAAGTAATATGTACAAAATTTAATGGATGTTCTGAATAAAAAGTTCTGTCTTTATTGTGTAATTGTGAGAGGTGATTTTAATGGTAAAATGTTCTAAAAAGCAGGAGATGAAGCCAGCAGTCTTGCAGAGCTGTGAAGGGAGGTATGCTCGAATGGGTGGATTTTTTTTTCATAGTAAATTAAGGGTCAGCTATGTATTTGTGTCTTAAAATGTCTTTTCATTGAGAAAAATCTTTATAAATAAAGAAATCCATATTTTGCTGTTTTAAATAACAAATATTATTAAACAATATTAAATATGTTTATGCTGAGAGTATTTTCACATAAGGTATGGTGAATATTTTCTATAATTCTTATATATTTTAAATTTCACAAATTACACTGGTAAATGTTCATAACTGTGGCATACAGTGTTTTCCTTTTGAACGAAGGTAGAACTTACCTGGGGGAGAAAGTTAGAGGCAGCCAACACACCAAGTCTGATTCTCCAAAAATACATAAGTCATAGGAGGCCACCATGAAATTCTATGCACCCAATGTTCACTCTCAATTGTTTAAAAAGATATTAAGATGATCAAAGATAAATACTGATCAATATGTGTGACTGTTCCATTTATAAACAAAAGTGGAAAGCTGAAATTTAATGTAAAATTAATCGCACCAATGGGAACTTTAGCATACTGACATAAAACGGCACGTGAAGTACAAAGGACAATTATAAGCTATTTTCTGCAGGCTTTATTGCATACTAGCAAAAATCTAGTGGGCTCATCTGTAAGCTATCTGTTCAGGGTTCTTTTCTCTCTCTTCTTCAGTTGATAATTCAAAGTCTTCCTCTGCCAAATCCTGAGGCAGTAGAGAACAGGTTGATCTTAATTATGTGGTTTGATAATGGAACACTTGCTAGAAGACATTTTTTCCTTTGAATAATTAATTTAAGGATAATTATTGTTTCTATATTTCTCTTTAGAAACCACATTAAGTATTTTATGGGTACATTTGTATCAGAAAGTCTTCTAAAATTTGGTGAGAATACAAAGAATAATACATGAAGAATAGAAATGTTCTGTTAAAAATATGGAATTGATTTATTTAAACAGATGAAAAGAACTAAATCTTATTCATCAGCTAGGCCAATTGATGAGTAAGAGGGAGTAGGGCTAAAAGAATTTGAAGGGTGTTAACAAAAAACATGGACAACAAATGTTTAGCATTATGCAAAGGTTGACTGGGTAAAACAGCAGCATACAGGATAAATTCTCGTTCTAATAAAATGGTATTTAGACAAAATAATTGTCAAGGGATGGGAGAGTCATTGCCTGAATTATTTGAACTTAACAAATAAGAAATGCTGAATGTTTTAGCAGCTAGTGGGAAATGTAGAAAAGTCATATGTGGAGACTCAATTGATTATGCAAATCAAACCAAAATTTTTTCAGACATCATCTTTCACCATATCATTAAATCCTGACTCAAAAATGCTGAAAATTTTATTATATCTGCTTGCATATTTCATTCTGGAGAGATGTTTATAAATGAACAATATGTGTTTCTGTTGGGAAACTGACAACATTGAATGATAGAGGACAGGGCTTCTTAATCTGTTTGTGCAATAACTGGACATCCAAAATTATGTCCAAGAGAGTCATAGAAATCTCAAACTTCACCACCCCCTGAAAGCATTTCAGAACAAAGTAGATCTTAATTCATTTTAATCATTTTTAAAAATCACTGGTATTCAGAAGGCAGGTCATTTAGGAAGATGGATATCATGAAATAAAAGCAAACTCCAAAAGTTTAAGAATCACTGTTTTAGGCAATAAATATAACCATTGAATGAGAAATTTTGCTCATTGGTAAAAATTCTCCCATTGATTTGGTTCATAGTAAGGCTGACTCCAAAAGTCAGATTTCCATATTCCTAATGATATAGCAGGGTGGTTTGCTTTTTTTTGTTTTGTTTTTTATCCTTTCCAAGACCACTAATTGTAGGGATTATCTATTTCTTCTAAGTGAAATCAGATTTTAGCATTTGACAGTCTCATCGAATATAATGAGAATGAATGAAAAATGGGACAGTTTTGATTTTGGTTTAATAACATAAGAATACATATCATGTCAACTTTGGAACATTTACTATTCAGTTCCAAGTATGGAACCTTGGAAAACATGAAGAGGAAAATAAGATGCATTTACATTTTAGTTCAATGATTTCAGTTAAATATTTAATGAGTCTTCTGTGAGAAAGGCACAATGCTGAGCACAGTGTGGGTTGCAAAGAAAACAGAAATAATTCTTGGTAGATAGACATTTACCAAACAGATGTAGATATAAAACATATTCATAAACTATGGTAGAGTGATAAGCAATATAAGTGACACAAATGCAGGCTCTTGGTAAGGAAAGTAATTAACTCATCACTAAGGCTGAATATTTCAGCATACAAAAATACATATGGAAGGTGAGGCATTCCAGATGGCAATAATGGAGTCAAATATTCACAGGTCGTGAGTAGTTTACAGAATATTTCATGGCTCAGTTTGGCTGGAACACAGCCAGTGTTGAAGCTAGATTGTGGCCAGATTGTGGGAAACTTTAAAGGCTAAGATGAAAAGTGTGGACTTTATTCCATAGGAAAGCCAAATGAGTTTCTTAACAGGTGAGTGATACATGAAATATATGCTTTAGAGCAATTAATTTTTCAGAAATACACAGGAAGAGTTGAAGTGGCCAAAAGATGTAGGCATAGATGGGGACCTTCAAGATGGCAGAGGAGCAAGATGTGGAGATCACCTTCCTCCCCACAAAGACATCAAAAATACATCTACATGTGGGACAACTCCTACAGAACACCTACTGAATGCTGGCAGAAGACCTCAGACTTCCCAAAATGCAAGAAACTCCCCACGTACCTGGGTAGGGCAAAAGAAAAAAGGGAAAACAGGGACAAAAAAATAGGGACATGACCTGCACCTCTGGGAGGGAGCTGTGAAGCAGGAAAAGTTTCCATGCACTAGAAAGCCCCTTCACTGGTGGAGATGAGAGGTGGCCCAGTGGGAAGATTCGGAGCCATGGAGGGGAGCACAGCAACAGGGGTGCAGAAGGCAAAGCAGAGAGATTCCCACACAGAGGATCAGTGCCCAACAGCACTCACCAGCCTGAGAGGCTTCTCTGCTCACCCACTGGGGTGTGTGGGGCTGGAAGCTGAGGCTGCGGCATCAGAGGTCAGATCCCAGGGAGATGACTGGGGTTGGCTGCGTGAACACAGCCTGAAGGGGGCTAGTGCACCACGGCTAGCCAGAAGGGAGTCCAGGAAAAAGTTTGGAACTGCCTAAGAGTTAAGAGACCCTTGTTTCAGAGTGTGTGAGGAGAGGGGATTAAGAGCACTGCCTAAACAAGCTCCAGAGATGGGTGCAAGCCACGGCTATCATCAGAGACGGGCATGAAATAGTATGCTGCTCCTGCAGCCACCAAGAATACTATGTGCAAGCACAGGTCACTATCCACAACTCTCCTCCTGGGAGACTGTGCAACCCGCCACTGTCAGGGTCCCATGATCCACGGACAAGTTCCCCAGGAGAACACACAGCGCACAACAGGCTGTTGCAATGTCGTGCTGGCCTCCTGCCACAGGCTTGCCCGGCATTCCTCCCTCCCATCAGCCTGAGTGACCCAGAGCCCCTGAATCAGCCGCTCCTTTAACCCGCTCCTGTCTGGATGAAGAATAGATGCTAGAGGGGGACCTACATGCAGAGGCAGGGCTAAAACCAAAGCTGAACCCTAGGATCAGTGCGAGCAAAGAAAAGAAAGGGAAATTTCTCTGTGCAGCCTCAGGAGCAGCAGATTAAATCTCCACAATCAACCTGATGTACCCTGCATCTGTGGAATACATGAATAAACAACAAATCATTCCAAAATGGAGGTGGTGGACTTTGGGGGCAACTGTAGACTTGAGGTTTGCAATCCGTGTCTAATTTGTTTCTAGTTTTACGTTTATCATAGTTTAGTATTTAGAGCTTATTAACTTTGGTAGATTTGTTTATTGATTTGGTTACTCTCTTCCTTTATTATTTTATCTATCTATCTATCTATATATTTCCCTTTTCTCTTTTTGTGAGTGTGTATGTGTATGCTTCTTTGGGCAATTTTGTCTGTATAGGTTTGCTTTTACCATTTTTCCTAGGGTTCTGTCTGTCCATTTTTAAAGTATAGTTTTAGTGCTTGTTATCAATGGTGGATGTTTTTATTGGTTTCTTGCTCTCTTATTTTTTAATTACTTTTTAATATTTTTATTTAAATAATTTTTTAATATTTTTATTTTAATGACTTTATTTATTTTTTCTATTTTTCTTTTTTTTTTTCCTTTCTCCCTTTTCTTCTGAGCTGTGTGACTGATAGCCTCTTGGTGATTCAGTCAGGCATCAGGCCTGTGCCTCTGAGCTGGGAGATCCGAGTTCAAGACATTGGCCCACCAGAGACCTCCTGGCCTGTCATAATATCAATTGGTGAGAGCTCTCCCTGAGATAGCCATCTCACCTCTAAGATCCAGCTCCACTCAATGACCAGCAAGCTCCAGAGTTGGACACCTCATGCCAAACAACTAGCAAGACAGGAACAATATGCCACCCATTCGTAGAGAGGCTGCCTAAAATCATAAGTTCACAGACCTGACAAAACACACCACTGGATGATGTCCTGCCCACCAGAAAGTTAAGATCCAGACTTATCCACCAGAACACAGGCACCAGTCCCAACCACCAAAAAGCCTACACAACCCACTGTACCAACCTTACCCACCGGGGTCAGACACCAAAAACAACAGGCACTACAAACCTGCAGGCTGTGAAAAGGAGACCCCAAACACAGTAAGTTAAGCAAAATGAGAAGACAGAGAAATACAAAGAAGATAAAGGAGTAAGGTAAAAACCCAACAGACAAAACAAATGAAGAAGAAATGGGCAATCTACCTGAAAAAGAATTCAGAGTAATGATAGAAAAGATGATCCAAAATCTTGAAAATGAAATGGAGAAAATACAAGAAACGTTTAACAAGGACCTAGAAGGACTAAAGAGCAAACAAACAATGATGAACAACACAATAAATGAAATTAAAAATACTCTAGAAGTAATCAATAGCAGAATAACTGAGGCAGAAAAACAGATAAATGACCTGGAAGATAAAAGAGTGGAAGTAACTACCTCAGAGCAGAATAAAGAAAAAAGAAAGAAAAGAATTGAGGACAGTCTCAGAGACTTCTGGGACAACATAAAACACACCAACATTCGAATTATAGGGTCTCAGAGGAAGAAGAGAAAAAGAAAGTACCGAGAAAATATTTGCAGAGATTATAGTTGAAAACATCACCAATATGGGAAAGAAGATAATCAATCAAGTCCAGGAAGTGCAGAAAGTCCCATACATGATGAAACCAAGGAGAAACATGCCAAGACATATTAATCAAACTATCAAAAATTAAATACAAAGAAAAAATATTAAAAGCAGTGAGGGAAAAGAAACAAATAACATACAAGGGAATCCCCATAAGGTTAACAGCTGAACTTTCAGCAGAAACTGTGCAAGACAGAAGGGTGTGGCAGGAGACATTTAAAGTGATGAAAGGGAAAAATCTACAAAGAAAATTACTCTTTGTAGATCCAGAAAGGATCTCATTCAGATTCGCCAGAGAAATTAAAAACTTTACAGACAAGCAAAAGCTAAGAGAATTCAGCACCACCAAGCCAACTTTACAACAAATGCTAAAGGAATTTATCTAGGTAGAAACACAAGAAAAGGAAAAGACCTAAAATAACAAACCCAAAACAGTTAAGAAAATGGTAATAGGAATATACATATTGATAACTACCTTAAATGTAAATGGATTAAATGCTCCAACCAAAAGACAGACTGGCTGAATGGAGACAAAAACAAGACTCTTATATATGATGTCTACAAGAGACCCACTTCAGACCTAGAGACACATACAGACTGAAAGTGAGGGGATGGAAAAAGATATTCCATGCAAATGGAAATCAAAAGAAAGCTGGAGTAGCAATTCTCATATTAGAAAAAATAGACTTTAAAATAAAGACTATTACAAGAGACAAAGAAGGACACTACATAATAATCAGGGGATCAACCCAAGAAGATATAACAATTGTAAATATTTAGGCACCCAACATAGGAGCACCTCAATACATAAGGTAAATGCTAAGAGCCAAAAAGGGGAAATTGACAGTAACAAAATAATAGAGGACTTTAACACCCCATTTTCACCAATGGACACATCATTCAAAATGAAAATAAATAAGGAAACACAAGCTTTAAATGACACATTAGACAAGCTGGATTTTATTGATACTTATAGGACATACCATCCAAAACCAACACAATACACTTTCTTCTCAAGTGCTCATGGAACATTCTCCAGGATAGATCATATCTTGGGTCACAAATCAAGCCTCGGTAAATTTAAGAAAATTGAAATCATATCAAGTGTCTTTTCCAACCACAATGCTATGATACTAAATATAAATTACAGGAAAAAAAACTGTAAAAAATACAAACACATGGAGGCTAAACAATACACTACTAAATAACCAAGAGATCACTGAAGAACTCAAAGAGGAAATCAAAAAATACCTAGAAACAAATGACAGAGAAAACATGACAACCCAAAACCTATGGGATGAAGCAAAAGCAGTTCTAAGAGGGAAGTTTATAACAATACAATCCTACCTCAAGAAACAAGAAACATCACAAATAAACAACCTCGCCTTACACCTAAAGCAATTAGAGAAAGAAGAACCCCAAAGTTAGTATTAGGAAAGAAATCATAAAGATCAGATCAGAAATAAATGAAAAAGAAATGAAGGAAACAGTAGCAAAGATCAATAAAATTAACACCAGGTTCTTTGAGAAGATAAACAAAATTGATAAACCATTAGTCAGCCTCATCAAGAAAAAAAGGGACAAGACTCAAATCAATAGAATTAGAAATGAAAAAGCAGAAATAACAATGGGCACTGCAGAAATATAAAGGATCATGAGAGACTACTGCAAGCAAATCTATGCCAATAAAATGGACAACCTGCAAGAAATGGACAAATTCTTAAAAAACCACAACCTTCTGAGACTGAACGAGGAAGAAATAGAAAATATGAACATACCAATCACAAGCCCTTAAATTAAAACTGTGATTAAATATCTTCCAACAAACAAGAGCCCAGAACCAGATGGCTTCACAGGCGAATTCTATCAAACATTTAGAGAAGAGCTAACACCTATCATTCTCAAACTCTTCCAAAATATAGCAGAGGGAGGAACACTCTGAAACTCAATCTATGAGGCCACCATCACCTTGATTCCAAAAACAGACAAAGACATCACAAACACACACAAAAAATACAGGCCAATATCACTGATGAACATACATACAAAAATCCTCAAAAAAAAAATACTAGCAAACAGAACCCAGCAGCACATTAAAAGGATCATACACCACAATCAAGTGTGGATTATCCCAGGAATGCAAGGATTCTTCAATATACACAAATCAATCAACGTGATACACCATATTAACAAATTGAAGGATAAAAAACCTATGATCATCTCAATAGATGCAGAGAAAGCTTTTGACAAAATTCAACACCTATTTATTATAAAAACCCTCCAGAAAGTAGGCATAGAGGGAACCTACCTCAACATAATAAAGGCCATATATGACAAACCCACAGCCAACATTGTTCTCAATGGTAAAAAACAGAAACCATTTCCTCTAAGATCAGGAACAAGACAAGGTTGCCCACTATCACCACTATTATTCAACATAGTTTTGGAAGTTTTAGCCACAGCAATCAGAGAAGTAAAAGAAATAAAAGGAATCTAAATTGGAAAAGAAGAAGTAAAGCTGTCACTGTTTGAAGATGACATGATACTACACATAGAGAATCCTAAAGATGCTACCTGAAAACTACTAGAGCTCATCAATGAATTTGGTAAAGTAGCAGGATAAAAAAGTAATGCACAGAAATCTCTCACATTCCTATACATTAATGATGAAAAATCTGAAAGTGAAATTGAGAAAACACTCCCATTTACCACTGCAACAAAAAGAATAAAATATCTAGGAATAAACCTACCTAGGAGACAAAAGACTTGTATGCAGAAAACTATAAGACACTGATGAAAGAAATTAAAGATGACACAAATAGTTGGAAAGATATACCATGTTCTTGAATTGCAAGAATCAACATTGTGAAAATGACTATACTACCCAAAGCAATCTACAGATCCAATGCAATCCCTATCAAACTACCAGTGGCATTTTTCACAGAACTAGAACAAAAAAATTCACAGTTTGTATGGAAACACAAAAAACTCCAAATAGTGAAAGCAAACTTGAGAAAAAAAAAAAACGGAGCTGGCGGAATCAGGCTTCCTGATTTCAGACTATACTACAAAGCTACAGTAATGAAGACAGTATGGTATTGGCAGAAAAACAGAAATATCTATGAATGGAACAGCATAGAAAGCCCAGAAATAAACCCACACGCATGTGGTCACCTTATCTTTGATAAAGGAGGCAAGAATATACAGTGGAGAAAAGACAGCTTCTTGAATAAGTGATGCTGGGAGAACTGGAGAGCTACATGTAAAAGAATGAAATTAGAACACTCCCAAACACCATACACAAAAATAAACTCAAAATGGATTAAAGAACTAAATGTAAGGCCAGACACTATTAAACTCAGAGGAAAACATAGGCAGAACACTTCATGACATAAATCACAGCATGATCCTTTTTGACCCACCTCCTAGAGAAATGGAAATAAAAACAAAAATAAACAAATGGGACCTAATGAAACTTAAAAGCATTTGCACAGCAAAGGAAACCATAAACAAGATGAAAAGACAACCCTCAGAATGGGAGAAAATAATTGCAGTGAAGCAACTGACAAAGGATTATCTCCAATATATACAAGCAGCTCATGCAGTTCAATATCAAAATACCAAACCACCCAATCCAAAAATGGGAAGAAGACCTAAATACACATTTCTCCGTAGAAGATAAAGAGATTGCCAATGAACACATGAAAGGATGCTCAACATTACTAATCATTAGAGAAATGCAAATCACCACTACCTCACACTGGTCAGAATGGCCATCATCTAAAAGTCTACAAACAATAAGTGCTGGAGAGGGTGTGGAGAAAAGGGAACCCTCTTGCACTGTTGGTGGGGATGTAAATTGATCCAGCCACTATAGAGAACAGTATGGAGGTTCCTTAAAAAACTAAAAATAGAACTACCATACGACCCAGCAACCCCACTACTGGGCATATACTCTGAGAAAACCATAATTCAAAAAGAGTCATACACCACAATGTCCATTGCAGCACTATTTACAATAGCCAGGACATAGAAGCAACCTAAGTGTCCATTGACAGATGAATGGATAAAGAAGATTTGGGACATATATACAGTCGAATATTACTCAGCCATAAAAAACAGAATTGAATTATTATAGTCAGATTGATGGACCTAGAGTCTGTCATACAGAGTGAAGTAAGTCAGAAGAGAAAAACAAATAACCATATGCTAATGCATATATATGGAATATTAAAAAAAAAAAAAAGGTTCTGAAGAACCTAGGGGAAGGACAGGAATAGAGACACAGCCTAGACAATAGAATTGAGGACACAGGGAGGGGGAAGGGTAAGCTGGGACGAAGTGTTAGAGTGGCATGGACATATATACACTATCAAATGTAAAATAGATAACTAGTGGGAAGCAGCCGCATAGTATAGGGAGATCAGCTTGGTGCTTCGTGACCACCTAGAGGGTTGGGATAGGAAGGGTAGAAGGGAGATGCCAGAGGGAGGGGATAAGGTGATATATGTATACGTATAGCTGACTCACTTTGTTATACAGCAGAAACCAACACACCATTGTAAAGCAATTGTACTCCAATAAAGATGTTTAAAAAAATTTTTTAATACATAAGTAAATAAAAAGATTATATAGGGGACAATTTTTATTTTATAATAAATAAAGACCAAAAATTTAGTTTAAAGAAGGAAAAAAAAAAAGATGTGGGCATGACAGTCACTTCATAATCTTGAACCACTGCATAATCTTAAAATCATAAAATCTCATATTAATACACATATACTTGAGTTGTGGCATCTACCAGTAAATCTCATTAATTAAATTAGTGATAATATTTAGAAGAATTTTCATGCCTAATGTTACAATAATGACATAGATCTAGTCATTTTAACAGTTCAATAGATGTTAACAATATGCTTTATGTTTAATGATATATTTTTATAATTTTCACCTTTTAAAAACTCAATATTTAATTTAATTAGAGCGTGAATGTATGAGTTAAAGGTTTAGTATAAGTAGGTAGGAGTAAATATAATTTCATTGGTGTGAATCAATGGAGATATAATCAACAAATAATTAATAAAGGCTTAATAAAGGCAAGTACACACTAATATACTACTCTTTGAGGAATTTGAATAATACATCTGTAAAGAAATAATCTGTTTTTTTAAATAATTCTTAGAAACCAAGAATTTCATAAATGAATAAAAATCTAATGATAAATGTAACAATCCACGTTATGTCACTAAAAGGGAGAGTTAAAACTTCAACTATACGGCAGCCCTGAAAAATAAGTGATGTTATATATACAATGGAATATTACTCAGCCATAAAATGGAACAAAACTGGGTCATTTGTAGAGATGTGGATGGATCTAGAGTCTGTCATGCAGAGCGAGGTAAGTCAGAAAGAGAAAAACAAATACTGTGTATTAATGCATATATTCGGAATCTAGAAAAATGGTACAAATGAACTTGTTTGCAAGGCAGAAATAGAGACACAGACGTAGTGAACCAATGTATGGGTACCAAGGGGCAAAAGGGGGTGGTGGGATGAATTGGGAGATTGGATTGACATAGTACCAAGGGGCAAAAGGGGGTGGTGGGATGAATTGGGAGATTGGGATTGACATATATACACTAATATGTATAAAATAGATAACGAATAAGAACCGGCTGTATAGCACAGGGAACTCTACTTAGTACTCTGTGGTGACCTATATGGGAAGGAAATCCAAAAAAGAGGAGATATATGTATACATATGGCTGATTCACTTCGCTGTACAGTAGAAACTAACACAACATTTTAAAACAACTGTACCCCAATAAAAATTTTAAAAACATAAGTGATATTAGATAAGTTAATATTCTGTATAGCTTTGAGTTCCCCCTATTTCTTTTTTATTTAGACATTTCCTGGTGGAAATATTCCCCAAATAAATACTGTGTTTCACTATTTTCTTAAATCTTTGTATTATGTTGGGTACATATAGCTAAAGATTCAGTTGTATGTACCATGGGGCATTGGACTAAGTAACAGTTGCTTCTGTATGGTAACTTTACTGTTTTCTCTTATATTCCTATTTTTCTCTCTCTCATAGCTTTCCCACACATTTCTGCTTGTGCTGTTCTCTAAATGACTATCATCATAGGACATTATAAGCCACAGAGAGCCTTTTTTTCAATTTTTTGCATTAGATAGAATTGGGAGATTTGGTCCTCTTTGTTTCATTCTTCGTTGCTGAACACTAAGGAATTGCTTCCTGGGCCACCAGAGACTTTCTTCTTGGCATGCTTCCTCTCATTAAACTTGGGAATCATATTATGGAAAATAAGTAAATCCATGAAGGACCCACTGGGGTTATTCATGAGAACGAGAAGATAAGGTTCTTTGGAAATGCTAAATATGCCATTGAATTTCCTTTCAACAAAAGTTAGACTTACGTTCCGTGTACTTCATTTATTCTTTGATAAATTCAAGGGAATAAACTTTTCTTTTTCTTCTCATTATTAGTATTACTAATTCTTTTATTTTTCCAGCTAAATAATCATTCTTTGAAATTAGATGACAGAACTAGGCCTGGAAGCCAAGTCACTTGACTTTCAATATGTTTCTTTGTACTTTAACTGGGAGTCACTTTTCCTTTCTGAGTTTCTGCTTCTTCAGTGAAGAAAGGAATAGGCCATCTGTGAATGCCCCTCCAGTTCTTGATTTCTAGGAATTATAATCAAATTCTGGAACTCAACTGTCAATCAATGTAAAGTTTTAAAATGTGCTTGGATGAGTTAATGGTGAGTATGAAACCATGAGTTTTGCTTTAGATAAGTTATTTGATCTCCTATGGAGATCAAACTGGTGTTTTTATTCTCATGATTAGTCCATGAGACCTGGTGTATTTAGTCTGCACAACAGGTTTCAGAATGATGTAATTGTTAAAAGAATATCAAGGATTGATGTGATCCTAGTATGATTTTAAATGACCTTTTTCCTCATACCAATAGTGAATAGAGCAAGGAGATAAGTAACAGAAATAAAATGTAGGTTCTAAAACATGAATTAATTAATTTGAGTAATAATTAATTAATTTGAATTAAATTAATTAAATTAATTTGAGTATTAATTTGAGTAATATTAAATTTTTATTAGCTCATTCAATTGAATCATTACTCAAATGTATTTTCTGACTAAAATTTATATCTTGAAAAAAGGAGTTAGATAATTTGTACTTTTTCTTTATTAAATTTTCACCCAAATATACAAAATTATGATCATACTGTTTGTGTTAAATAAATATTAATACTGTTTCCTCCCATCTTTCCAGCAACCGGGGTGATCTTTCCATGAACTTATCAGGGCACTTTGAATAAAGGTAAATTTTCTTAACATGATCTTCAAGAACCTACAAGAACCTAGCCCCTGCCTACCTTCTCAATCTCTTCATGTTAGTTTCTTCTCATACTCACTACACTCCTGAAGACTAAGGAAACTAATGAGATTAAGAGACTTTGGGCATCAGGAAGCATGAGGGAATATGATCTTTCACTCTCCAGAAACTGAGTTACTTGAGGCAGCTCCAATGTGACAACAGGTCTCTCAGCAATGACAGTGAAGCCCTGAGGCACCATCAGAGATAATATCATTCACCAGACAAGAAGTTTGTAATTATGCTGATACCCACTTTTCATCAGAAATCGTCAGTATAATCATAAACTGAGTAAACTGTACAGAATTTCTTGGTAATTGCTTTACAATGTTGTGTTAGTTTCTGCTGTACAATGAAGTGAATCAGCTATATGTGTACATATATCCCCTCCGTCTTGGACCTCCCTCCCTCCCTCCCCCGCCATCCCACCCCTCTAGGTCATCACAGAGCACTGAGCTGAGCTCCCTGTGCTATACAGCAGGCTCCCACTAGCTATCTGTTTTACACATGGTAATGTATATATGTAAATCCTAATCTCCAAATTTGTCCCACCCTCTCTTTCCCCCTCTGTGTCCACATGTCCATTCTCTACATCTTCATCTCTATTCTTGCCCTGCAAATAGGAAGTTTTGCATCAAAACTGTTTTTAGGAAATTTCACTGTACCATAATTTTAAAGCAATTTTGTGTTTGTGTCTTTATCTCCAATATATTTTAACACTTATAACACAGTGCAGTCCTAAATTCCTTTAAGAATAAAATAGAATTTTTTTTTCAAATTTAGTGATCTATTTTCATTTTAGTACTATCCTGTACTTCAAATGCACTTCCAGTTATGATTAAATCCCATAATATCCACCCATAACATCTGGATAAATACATATAGATTCTATGCCAAAGAGCTATAATGCATGGAAAAATCCTCTTGGCATCCACTAGACTTTTCCATTTCTTTAAAATTAAGCTTTACTTCTGTAGTAAGCAGAGATGAAACATATAATTAGTTAATTTTTTTTCTACTCAGTGTTATATTTGCTATTTTCTTTTCTGTCAATTTCCTCCCAATACATCTGTTGCCTCTAATTTATATAAAGAAGCTTCTCATCTTAATGAGAGTGTTTAAGTACTGATTATTTTCCTTTATTGTGTATAAAAGGCATACATTCAATTTTTAAAATTTCCCAAATTATTCTGTGTTAATCCCCTGCTGATCTCAGGCCTATTAAAGGATATATTAAAGTGTGTGCAGGAGACTATGCTGAGTTTGATTGCTCACAAAGACTGCCCAAACAAACTCCTGCTAAAATAGCATATCCATTTGTATTTCACTAAGTAAACTATTGTCCCTGAAGTCTCACAATTTGGTGCAACACATAAAAATTAAAATGCCACCTGGAAATTTCAGACTCAGTATGTTACACGATACACATGACATTAATCTTGGTGGAGTGAAGACATTTCACAAAATTCCCATATTTTCATTTTCCTTTGCTTGCCAATTATCATGAGGAAAGTCACTGTATTAAGAACCTGTAGAAAGCATGTTTTTTACAAGGGAATTTTTATTTTTTTTTATTTTTTTATATTTTTTTAAACATCTTTATTGGGGTATAATTGCTTTACAATGGTGTGTTAGTTTCTGCTTTATAACAGAGTGAGTCAGTTATACATATATATATATGTTCCCATATCTCTTCCCTCTTTGTCTCCCTCCCTCCCACCCTCCCTATCCCCCCCCTCCAGACAGCCGCAAAGAACCGAGCCGGTTTCCCTGTGCCATGCGGCTGCTTCCCACTGGCTATCTACCTTACGTTTGTTAGTATATATATGTCCATGTCTCTCTCTCGCCCTATCACACCTCACCCTTCCCCCTCCCCATATCCTCAAGTCTGTTCTCCAGTAGGTCTCTGTCTTTATTCCTGTTTTACCCCTAGGTTCTTCATAACATTTTTTTTTCTTAAATTCCATATATATGTGTTAGCATACGGTATTTGTCCTTCTCTTTCTGACTTACTTCACTCCGTATGACAGACTCTAGATCTATCCACCTCATTACAAATAGCTCAATTTCGTTTCTTTTTATGGCTGAGTAATATTCCATTGTATATATGTGCCACATCTTCTTTATCCATTCATCCGACGGCGGGCACTTAGGTTGTTTCCATCTCCGGGCTATTGTAAATAGAGCTGCAATGAACATTTTGGTACATGACTCTTTCTGAATTCTGGTTTCCTCAGGGTATATACCTAGTAGTGGGATTGCTGGGTCATATGGTAGTTCTATTTGTAGTTTTTTAAGGAACCTCCATACTGTTCTCCATAGTGGCTGAACCAATTCACATTCCCACCAGCAGTGCAAGAGTGTTCCCTTTTCTCCACACCCTCTCCAGCATTTATTGTTTGTAGATTTTTTGATGATGGCCATTCTGACTGGGGTGAGATGATATCTCATTGTAGTTTTGATTTGCATTTCTCTAATGATTAATGATGTTGAGCATTCTTTCATGTGTTTGTTGGCAGTCTGTATATCTTCTTTGGAGAAATGTCTATTTAGGTCTTCTGCCCATTTTTGGATTGGGTTGTTTATTTTTTTGTTATTGAGCTGCATGAGCTGCCTGTAAATTTTAGAGATTAATCCTTTGTCAGTTGATTCATTTGCAAATATTTTCTCCCATTCTGAGGGCTGTCTTTTGGTCTTGTTTATGGTTTCCTTTGCTGTGCAAAATACAAGGGAATTTTAACAGCACATAATATTTAACCATCTAGTTAATTTCAACTATGTAAAATCAACCTCCCAGAAGTATGAAAGCTATACTTGGTAGAGTTGTGAGACGAGACAATCATTTCTGCAAAGTTTGGTTTAAATTGGAATCATTTTCGCTAAGAAGTCTGAGCCATTTTCTTTGCAGACCAGCACTTTTTATCATATTCTTGGTTTTATAAGGCTGATAGCAGTAGCAATTTTTCTCACTGCTTTATAGATACTGTTTTCTCGAGGGATCTCATATGAGCACTTGGACAGACTATGTTTGAAAGTCCCATGTTTTTGCAAAGTATACTATTTTGTGAGATGTTTTATATTTTGTTTCTTAGTTCAAAACTCCTTGTCCACAGTGGTCAAGAAGATTATATAAATATTGCCTCACACAGATGTACTTACCAGTATAACTTGCCTAAGAAATAAAACAACTAAATGTTTGACAAGTTAGAAGTTTTCATCACTGAGAATGTTCTTTCTGAGGGTTACAATAACCTTGGATGTGAGAACTATGCACTGACCTCTAAATGATGCGGTTGTGGAACTCTTTAGTAAAAATAGAAGGGAAAGAATCATATTTGTTGTTAAATCTCCATGAACATTTTGCTAATATAGATTTATTGGCTTTCAACCTTCTTTCCTCTAGCTTTTTAATAGCAGAATTCTGAGGAGAGTACTGAATAGAAATTTTCACCTTGTTGGGCTTAATTTCCAAAATACACAGATAGCTCATACAACTCAATAACAACAACAACAACAAAAAAACCCAACCCAATCAAATAATGAGCAGAAGACCTAAATAGACATTTCTCCAAAAAAGACATACAGTTGGCCAACAGGCACGTGAAAAGATGCTCAACTTCACTAATTATTAGAGAAATGCAAATCAAAACTACAGTGAGATATCACTTCACACCAGTCAGAATGGCCATCACTAAAATATCTACAATGAACAAATGCTGGTGAGGGTATAGAGAAAAGGGAACCTTCCTACACTGTTGGTGGGAAGGTAAATTGGTGCAGCCACTATGGAGAACAGTATGGTGGTTCCTTGAAAAACTAAAAATAGAGTTGCCATATGATCCAGCAATCCCACTCCTGGGCATATATCGGGACAAAACTGTAATTCAAAATGATAAATGTACCCCAATGTTCATAGCAGCACTATTTATAATAGCTAAGACATGGAATCAACCTAAATGTCCATCGATGAAGGAATGGACAAAGACGTAGTGTATATATATATAGATATAGATATAGATATAGATATAGATACAGATATATAGATATAGATAGATAGATGATAGATAGATAGATAGATACACACACACATATATATTATACACTCAGCCATAAAAAAGAATGAAATAATGCCATTTGCAGTAATACAGATGCACCTAGAGATTATCATACTAACTGAAGTAAGTCAGAAGGAGAAAGACAAATATCATATGATATCACTTATATGTGGAATCTAAAATATGATACAAATGAACTTATTTACAAAACAGAAACATACAGACATAGGAAACAAACTTATGGTTACCAAAGGGGAAAGGAGGGAGGGATAAATTAACAGTTTGCGACTAGAAGATACAAACTACTATATATAAAATAGATAAACAAGGTCCCACCGTATAGCACAGGGAAACTATAGTCAACATCCTGTAATAAACCATATGGAAAAGAAGATAAAAAGAAATTTTCACTATGCTTATTAAACTCTTTTTTAGTAACAAAACTATACCTGAATTTCAATTACTATTTAAGAGCACTATCTATTTATGCATTATGACCTGTGAGTATTAAAACCTTCAGTTGGTAAAAATTGGCTTCTATGTTATCAAAATTATACCTTACTTAATGTTAGTTTCTTTTGGTTTTTGTTTTTGTTTTTGGATCATCAATGTAATTTAATTAAATCTATCTGTGTTTGAAGAAGGATAAATTTTTTGTGCTTCGAGATAATAGCCATTACTTTTTATATTTCAGTCCCCCTTCCCTAACATCATCTTTATAGTTCTTTTCATAAGCAGTAAGAAGGTAATAAATTTATTTAATAATCAAAAATGAACTCATTCAATATTGATGATGAATGACAGGGGATGAGAATTTTCACTCAGTTCACTCACTGATTGATTTGTTCAGACATTAGTCTATATTAAAACAAATAATAAATATTTGACTTTCAACATTCAGCTTTGGTAGTAACCCACTACAGAATATTTGCATTTCAAGCTTGAGACAGAATTCAACCACGAACTGATGCAGCTTGCATTAATCAGTCAATAGGGCAATTAAAAATGAGAAAGAAAATTAGTTTTATATGTACTTTCATCTATACCATTTCCAGTGCTTCTCATTCCATTAGGTAAATTCAAGTTTTTAATCATATACATGTTGCCTAAAGAATTTTTTTTAACATTTTGTTGTGGGGGTTTGTTGTTATTAACTATGTTGTTTATTCTTTGTCTGAAAAAGGTTTTTTTTCTCTTTCATTTTTGAAAGTTATTTATGCTAGATAGTGTAAACTAGTTTGACATGTTTTTCCCTTGAGGCCTTTTAAAGATGTCTCTTCATGATCTTCTAGCTTCAGTAATTTCTGATGTGAATTATTGAGAAGTCTGCCATCATATATATATATATATATATATATATATATATATATATATATATACATATGTAATATGTTCTTTTCCTCTAACTCCCTTTAACATTTTCTTTTTATCTTTGGTTTTCAACACTTTGAATACCTTTGTCTAGGTGTTTCATGTATTTTGTTTAGTATTTATTCTGCTTGGTGTTCTATGAAGTTCCTTGATCTGCAGTTTATATCTTTCAATATTTTTGGAAAATTCTCAATCATTAATTTACAGCGCTTTCCATGTTTTCGCTCTCTTCTTCTTTTGTGATTCCTATTACACCAGTATGAGACTGACTGATACTGTCCTGAAAGCCTTTTATGTGTTGGTCTTTAAAATTTTTTTTACTCATTTAGTCTTTATAATTTAGCCTGGTTAATTTCTATTAAACTATTTTCACATTCACTTCATGTTCTTCTTTCTTTGGCTCTTTTAAGTCTATTAATAAACTTGTCAAAGGAATTTTTCTTATATCAGTTACTGTGTTTCTTGTATCTAGCATTTCCATTTGATTCTTTCTTATAATTTTCATCAGTCTGATGAAATTTAAAATCTATTCTTATAATTTTTTCTCTCTGCTGTAATACATGCATGTTGCTCATATTATTAACAAAAGTTTTTTTAATACATTAGTCATAGTTATTTAAAATTTTCTGTTTGATTGTTCCAAGATGGAACTCGTTCTATTGATTGATTTTGGTGTATCTTAACAGAATATTGTTTTTTTTTACTGTTTCATCACTCTGTACTTTTTTGGTGAATGCTGGACATTGTGTATAAGACAATACAAATTGAGGTAAATATTATTGATGTCTGAAAATGGAAATATTTTTTTTCATGCTAGGTCTTCAGTGTGGTAGATTGAGTTAACCTAGCCAGGGGTTGGGCTGTATTTGGGTTTTGTTGTTGCAATGATTTTTAGGGCACCACTGGCTTCAAATTCCTCTACCTTTTCTTTGTGCTTATGATGGGAGCTGAGTTGCAGAGGTTTATTCTAAATTATTCTGTTCCACATTTAGTTTTAGAATTCTCTGTATATTTACCCAATCAGAGAAGATCTTTCTCCACGTTCTTGTCCCTCTCTCAGCAGTCGACAGATTCTATTTAACACTCATCACTTGGTAACCGGGTGAGGGAGGGTGGAGAGGGTTCTCTCTTGTCCTGCTTTAGCATTAGTCTTAGGCAAACTCTCTGTTCCTGGATCTTGGGGCTTTGTTAGTGACCCTGCCATTCCACCAGTGGAGTGGACCTCTAATGTCCTGATATTTGCCCTGGTATCAAAGGTTGTTTTTCCTATTTTTTCTTCAAGCTGCAGTGGATTTCTATGTGTTCTTTGAAAACTACAGAGATTTGCCTGAGTGGTGTAAGGCTATTTCAGTAGAAGAGATGGGAAAGAATAATCCAAGTGAGGCTTTGTGCCTTTGCCACAGTGGTTGCTACTTTCCTCACCAAGGCCTAATGAAGCAGAAGACAATCTCTGATCTCCCAACCTGACCCACATCTTTGTCATGAGAACCTGGAGATGGGAGTGGATAAAAGCCTGAGATAAAGTGCAATCTCCTAATTTCTATGGCTTGAAGCATTCTATACTCTCATAGTAGTCAACACTCAACATTTCGAAATCTGTTCAAACATTTAGCTGAATTTTCTTACCAGTTTCTTTGGCACCCCATGTCCCTTCCTAGCTTGATCTCCTACAGGTGAACCAGTGCTCACATCGTGTCTCTGTTAGGAGGCACCTGTATTCCCTTAAACTTGAGACTATTTGATTGCCTGTGGCCTCAGCTCTTTCATGGGCTCAAGAAAATTTATGATTTGGTAAATTATCCAACTTGTCATTTTTGGGGTGGGGAGCAATGCTCTTTCAAGTTTTCTACATCTTAAGACAAAGCTAAAACCCTTCTCAACTGATTCTGAAGATATAACTTCTAGGATTAAATATAATACGAGTTACATTGACAATTTATTAAAAGTAATTCATAAATTTTAAGTTTAAAATTGTTTTGAAACACTTAGTCAACATAAATTTTCTCCATCTTGAGTTCCCTGAGGATTGCTAAATAAAAAAGGAGAGGAATTAATGACACAGAAAATACTGGGTTATTGAGCAAATAATTGAATCCATTTCATAGTCGGGATACACTATTGGTATCATTAACTCAATATATGGATGATAAGATCATTAAGTTTTGTTTGTTTGTTTAGTGCCAAAACTTGGTTTGTTGTTGAAGAAACCCATAAATGCCTTTTCAAAATCTTAAATTGTCTGAGAAAATAATATTAAATGGTGTGTTCAACACATTAATGATTTGAAATAACTATTTAATAACAATAAAACTGCTTTAATTCAACTAATCTAATAGTATGTTTTTTTTTAATAGTATGTTTTTAAATCATGAATTGTCATAAAAAATTGCTAGTTCTTTAGTCAGAAACAAAAATAATTTCAACTATTTTGGGCTGAGTCAAATAATTCAAATAACTTGTGTTTACAAAATATAGACAACATTATTATTAAAAATATAATTTAATTTTTAGCATTTAAAAATGTCAGTTTTGTACAAACTGCTTCATGGTTTCATTCTAATTTCAGTTTAATCTGTATTAGGAAAATGGGAAATAAGACTTTGAAGAAATTATTTCTCCCTTTAAAAACTTTGCAATCTAATAGAAACTGAGAAGATATACATTGGATTTGAGATTTTAAAACATAAACATCTTCACACTTTAATTCAGCAATTTTTTAAACAAATATTTATATGGTGTCTTCTATGGCCAGGCACTGTGCTGGGTGCAGATAGACACAAACATGAAGGAGAGTGACAAAATGCTAAGAGATAAAAAAGTATAAATATGGCTTCACAAAAATTATACAGTGATTGGGAAAGAAACACCAAGAACAAAGTCAAAAGCCAAACAGGCATATATGACCAAAAATAGTCCATTTTATTTATACGTAAAAGCTCCTAAAAACAAGAAAATCCCAACAGCCCAAAGCCGAATTGAAAATGGATAAAATGACATAAATAGTATACATAAGAGGAAAAACAAATCAGTTTCAAACTTGTGAAAAGATATATAACCTCGGGACTTCCCTGGTGACACAGTGGTTAAGAATCTGCCTGCCAATGCAGGGGACACGGGTTTGAGCCCTGGTCTGGGAAGATCCCACATGCCACAGAGCAACTAAGCCCTTGTGCCACAACTACTGAGCCTGTGCTCTAGAGCCTGCAAGCCACAATTGCTGAGCCTGCACACCACAACTACTGAAACCCGTGCACCTAGAGCCCGTGTTCTGCAACAAGAGAGGCCACCACAATGAGAAGCCCGTGCACCACAAAGAAGAGCAGCCCCCACTTGCCGCAACTAGAGAAAGCCCATGAACAGCAACGATGACTCAATGCAGCCAAAAAATTTTAAAAATTATTTAAAAAAAGATATATAACCTCACTTGTAATAAGTGAAATGGAATATTAAGCTAATGTTATTTTTTACCAATCACATTGGTAGAATTTTTAAAAATTATTACATGTTCTATTAAAAAGGAGGAACAGAAACAGGCAACCTCATACATTATTGGTGGGAGAGTAAATTGACATAAAGTCTTTGGAGATCATTTTGTCACTACCAATCAAAGAATAAAATATATATAACCACTTCCAACAACTTATTTTACTCTTCAAGCATCTAAAATTGTAAGACTATGAATATACATTGGAACATGTTTATTTATAATAACCAAAGTATATGGCAATATATCAAATATCTACTAATAAAGGACATTCATCATATAATATATATGTAAAATAAAATAAAAAATATACATTGTATAATGTACCAAATATATTATCATACATTTATAGAGAAGACTAATCTCTCTTCCTTATCAAATATATGTTATACACAAAATTAAGACAAAAGGTATTTCAGTAGCATAGATAGGAAATAATGAGTGTCTTAGTTTGGGTGGAATACTCAAGATGCAATTGAGAAATAAAATCAGTTGGTGTCATTTGGATATAGGGAGTTAGAAAAAATATGTATGATGACACGTATTTCTGGCTTAGTATCTGCCTGGCCTAGTGATCAGATTCTATCAAATTCATTATCACTTATTTATTTTTTAAAATTTTTATTCTATTTATTTAAACTAGAAAACAAAGTTCACCATTATCTCTCCCATGTGAATATTTATTGCAGTTTCATCTGTTACCAGTTTCTAAAATGTTATCGCTATCAATGAAATATCTTTTTTTTCACACTTAGGAAAAGTTCTTATTTACAATAAACAAATATAAATGAGAAATATGTTTGCCTGACAATGAAAGGCATTATCCATTAGCCCACAGAAAAGCATCAGGATCAGGAGGTCCTAAGGCCAGTTACATTAATGTATCTCAGTCTGGGCTATGATTGAGGGTGAGGTGCCCCAAAACAGACTCCTGATCATAGATGGCATTTATATCTATTTTGTTAAAATTTCTTTTGTTCATGAATTAATCACTTTAAAAAATATTCCTCCTTGTAAAAGTATTAGAAAAGATATTTAAATTGTTAACATATTACAACCAGCAAAGTATTATTTCATTTAAATGTAAAATTTTTCTAAAGATCAAGTAAGTAATTTCTACTTTAACATCTGTTTTAAATTATGACCTATATCCATCCTGCCATGTATGCCTCACAAAAAGTGACGGAACCACATGATAGATGTTTCTGTCCCTTACTGCTTGGGCTTGTCTAAATCCATTTCTTACAACTTGGCAAAGATTTTTTTTCTTAGTTCCAACATTAACTACTTTTAATTCATTATTTTGGTACACTGTGATAATAAGTAATATGGAACATATTCCATACCTTAAAGACTAGTCATAAAATTTCAGACAGAGTACATTTCTAAAACAGTCCCTCCAGTGGATTTAAGCCAAATGTGACTTAACTGAACAAGGATTACTCACAGAATACTGTGCTTTTATTTCCTTACTTCTCACCTCTATTTCAGTGTTTTTACAAGCCAATAAGATATATATATAAAAGTGTATGTAATTTTTCTTATTTAACTAACATTTTTTTCTGAAGAAGTATTTAATAATCAAGTTTCTTATTAATATATATTCATGCAGAAAAGTTTGTTCTTTAAGAAACTCAGGGATAAATATTTTAGAGCTGTAAATTATAATACCTGATTTTTTTCTTTCTAAATATTTAAGTTATTACATAATGGAATATTTTTGCATATGGTTTAACAAAGTAACATGATGTAACTTATCTCATTCATGCTGATTAATGTTGCAAATCTGTAACATCTTTTTATATAGGTTACAGTGAGCAAAGATTTGATAGAATTTCCTAAACATAAATTGAAGGGAACATAGAGCAAGTCATTATCTCAAAATGTTATCAATTTATGAAACTTTCTTCTTAGGAGTTCAGCTAATTCCAAGACATAATCTAGGGGTTCCTCAAAAATTAAGCATAGATTTACCATATGATTCAGCAAGTTCACTCCTAAGTATATGCCCAAGAGTAATGGAACCATATATCCATAAACACACACACACACACAAAACTTGTACACCAGTGCTTTAGCAGCATTATTTGTAAAAGCCAAAAGGTGGAAACAATCCAAATGCTCGTTACTGACAATAGAGAAACAAAATGTAGTATATCAATACATATTATTTTACCATTTAAAAAGGAATGAAACATTAATACATGATACCACATGGATCAACCTTGAAAACATGTTGCTAAGTGAAGGAAGACAGCCACAAAAGACTACATATCATATGATTCCATTCATATGAAAGTCCAGAATAGGAAAATCTATAGTGGTTACTTAGGGCTGGGGGATATGAGGATATATCTCCTCATTAGAGGATACAGTGTTTTTTCTGAGGTCATGAAAATGTTCTAAAATTGACTGGTAATGATTCCACATGTCTGTGAATATTCTAAAAGCCACTGCATTGTCTACTTTAAATGAATGAATAGTATGGCATGTGAATTATATCTGAATAAGGCTGTTTTTTTAAATTTCAAAAGAATCTGATACTAAGCAGGTCAAGACTGGCTTAGCTACTAAGGTTGTCATCAGAGTCAGAAACTTCTGACCATCCATCCCTTACATGCAGCTTTAATCACTAGGATCTCAATTTGACTCCTTCACCTCTAACTCATCCACATTCCAGTATGCAAAAGAAACAAAAAATGTATAGCACCTACAACAGGAAAGCAATTTACCCAAAAGCCCTCCATCGCATTGCTTCTGGAGCCAGAAGTACAGCCATCCTCAGCAACAAGAGAGGATGGAGAATTTGATGTTTACCTGGACACCTTTCCACATCAAACAAAATCTGGGGAAATGTATATTAGTTAGGAAATTTGCAGAATCTGTCACAAATTCTTATTCATAAGAGATATTTTAATTTTACAAGTCTTTCACTTTTTACCAGGGACCAAGATTCAGGGTTTTTTTAAAAAAAAAAAATCAATATTAAGCTTTTAGAAGAATAGGAACTTATGATGAAAGAGAGTATTTGATAATAGAACAATAAGAAATGAATTCTTCCTTTCTAATCATAAACATTAATCAACTGTTATCCATCTTCATAGAGAATTTTTTAAAATTAGCAAAACCCACACAGTATCAAAAAGATAACATTTAATTTTTTCTGTATAATTTTTCTTTATAAATTCACAAAATTAATGGATTTATTAATTCGGTAACTATTGATTAAAGATGTTCTATTGTTCATGCCCTCTCAAGTTGCTGGCCATATACACACCTTTAAATATATGATACTATAGAGAAAATCTTAACTAATAGGATGAGATTTAGAGATGTTAAAGGAAAGGAAATCCTTAAAGGAAAATTATTTCTAACTAGAAAATCGGTAAGGACAATGAATACCAAAAGAACAGTTGGTACAAACATCCAGAAGTATTTTATAAAGACGGTATTGCAGAAAACAGTGGAAAACATCTACAAAGGGTAAACAGGGTGCATAGGGAGGGCATGTGAACCATGGGAAGAGTTAAAAGAGGCCAAGTACATTTTATAAGTTATAAATGTTATAAATACAGCAATAAGCAATGCATGACGTTCAGTGTTAGAATACTGAAAAAGGACTCCTTATAATATTCTGAAGGATCTAGTCTCTCTTTGGCCTGAAAATTGCAATTAATTCACCTCTGAAAGATTTAAAATGTCATAGTGCACACCCAACATGAAGATAGAGTGGTTATAAAATATGTTCTAAAATATCTTTTTTTAAAAGGGAGGTTAATGTAAAAATTAAAATTTTCTTTGAGGTGCATAAACTATGATGAGCACAGATTCCAATAAAATGATTACTTTTTCTGAATCATATTTATATTAGCTTATTTTTCAGCATTTATTTTTATTACTAAGATTTCATTTAGTCTGTTTCATAGAGTGTTACATCAACTGGAAATTTTACCCATTTTTTTAGTCATATTTATATTGAGAAGTATTGTAACTGAAATAACACCTATTTCATTGGAATATACCTTTTTCCATATATTTCAAAAATATTTTAATATGTCATATACGGAAGAGTATAGTAGTAGGCTTGCTTATTTGTTTGTTGTTTTGTCCATTGTTCTGCTTTATTTTGGAAAGTATGAGGGGACCCCCTGGCATTTACTTGAGTAAAAAATTTGTGATATTTCTAGAACATTTCAGGTATAAAATTAATAGTAAAAACTTGTATAAAATATTTTAACAGTAAAGTTTAGATTTCTTTTCTGACCCATGAGGAATTCTAGGAATAGCACAATGTAAACTAAAATCTTATTTCCACTTTAGTTATCTTATAAAGAGACAAAGATACTGTAATTTTCTGCAGATAGTCGTATATTAGTCCTGGAATCACGATTCTTAATTTCAATTGTGTATGTGCCACTAATTTCTGTTGTGTGTCCTACTGACATAAAGCCACCCTTCCCTGGGGTAGGGAAAACATGTTTTCTGTCTCTTTTCTTGGACAGTGTAGAATGGGTGATACCTAGATTGTGATGGGAAATATCCTATGACCAAAAGTGACACAGGAATACAGAGATGAAAGATTCACTGAGAAATGGAGTTAGAACTCTGACTGTATAATTCCTGAAGCACTCCTACTTCTAAAATTTTAAGTTTACATGGACTGGCACAGGCCTTTCATGGTTTAAAAAAAGTTTGAATTGAGCTTTCTAATACTTGTGAGTGAAAATAACATAATTGACACAGATTGGAATATTCCAAAATTAAAAATAAGATCCATCAATACATATAATTTACTGTATCATAAGAGATAGTGTGATGTAAAAGAGAAACAGGGGACATGAGCTCTAATTTAGGTCAGTGTGCAGAGTGTCCTGGACATTGAATAAGCACTCGAGATAGAGGATCGCATGAGAATCTGTGTCTCACTTCAGAGTTAGAGTGACTAGGGAAAAAACTGGCACATAAATTGATAATTTTCCTAAAATATTGTCTGGGTGTATGTGCTCCTGTGCAAATGCTATGATTAGCTGCTCATAAGAGAGAGACATCAACACAACTTCTAAGAGTATCTAAAAAAAAAGCTGTCATTACTAAAAATGAAGAAAGTGGGATGACTTAGCATGAACAAAGGCATAATGTTATGAAACGGCTAATTGTTATTGTGTAGCTATTTAGCTAAAATATAGAGTATAAGGCAAGGACTAGAAAGAGATGAAGTTGCAGAGATAGGTCATGAATGAATGATGTGCATTGTTCTGAGCAATTTGGGCTTAAAAACTAAATTGGGAAGTAACAGTATTCTAAACAAAAATATTAAACTGTTAGATCTACTAATACTTACTAAACTCAGCAAGCACATGGAATACATTCAGAGACTAATAACAGAAGAAAGAAATTATACATGTATATGAAGACCATATTATTTACAATAAAATTCCTGAAACTTTTAATGCTATCATTAAAAGTTATCATTTAATGATAAACATATAAAAGGATATAATGCTCCCCAATTTAAAACTAAATAGAACAAATCAATAAGGTTTTATGTATTTGAATTTTGTTTAGAGACAAGACTGCTATTTGAAAGAATAAAGAAAATGTTATTTTATGCTGTAGAGATGGACAGCAAGATAGCAAATCATAAACTGTAAGTTTATCTTGAAAGTTTCTGTTTCCACATGTAAGGAGCTTGGAAGTCTCCACTCCTTCCTAACAACAAGTAGAAAGCTGAATTGATTGAAAGATCAACAGTGCTAATTGGATCCATAAGAGAGCAGAGGACACAGGGCAAAACACTGTCCCAAGATTGGAGAGACAGGCAAAAACAGGGGATCATGGCTTACCAGGGCAGAGACTCACATGCAGAAACCACCCTAGGAACCAGTGCTGGGGTAGAAAAACCTGAGCTATAATTGATGAATTGCTGGAGGTTCAGTATGGATAAGTCTGAGAGTTAAAAACTCCAGGGGATGCAGTCATAGGATGCCCGCACAATATTGTGAGATTATTCTCCAGGAGCTCAACCAAGTTCCCACAGTATATGTGAGAAAAATTCCATTGTGATTCTGGCATGGGAGGGGAAAAGGAACAATTTTGAAGAAGGCCTGCCATCAAGGGAAACTACTCACCCAGAACCTAACCTGCTGGGCTATTACAACAGCCTAACTGACCTGGGGGAAGCAAAATATGCAACTCTAGCACTCTCTAGCCATTCTGTCTCATCTAAAGGAAAGAAAAATACTGAGAAACTGTTGTGAAGTCAACAGCCCAAAGATGTAGGCTCACTAAAATACTGAGACCCAGTTGTAAGACTCTGGAATATTTCCCCTCCCCACAGCTCGCCACCACATGTGCTAAGTCCTATTTACAGCCATTTCTTTACCCAGTACATTATGTCCAGCTATCGAGAAAAAATTACAAGACATACCAAAAGGCATAAAAAAAAACATGATTTGAAGACACAGTGCAAGCATCAGAACAAGACTTGGCAAGGATGTTGGGATTATTAAACCAGGAATTTAAAACAACTTTAGTATGCTAATGGTTCTAATGGAATAAGTAGACAGCAGGCAAGAACAGATGGGTAATGTAAGCAGAGAGATGGAAATCTTAAGAAAGAACCATAATAAATCCATGAGATAAAAAACACTTTAACAGAAATGAAAAGTGCCTTTGATGGGTTTAACAGCAGCCTGGAAACCATCTCTGAGCTAGAAGATATATCAATAGAATCCGTGAACACCACAAAGCAAAGAGAATAAAGACTGAAAACAAACAACAAAAACAATATCCAAGTACAGTGGGAAAATGCTGTAACATAGTGTAACATATGTATAATGGGAATTCCAGAAGGAGAAGAAAGAGAGAAAGCAAGAGAAGAAATATTTGAAATAATAATGACTTAGAATTTCCCCCAAATGAATTTCCCCTAAATGAAATTCAGACACCAAACCACAGATCCAGAAAGCTTAGAGAACACCAAGCAGGAAAAATACCAAAAAACATCTCTAACTAAGCATATTATTTTCAAACTACAGAAAATCAAAGATAAAGGAAAAATATCAAAAGAAGAAGTTTGAGGAAAACATCACCTCACCTACAGAGGAGCAAAGAGAAGAACTATACCCAACTTCTCTTGAATTATATCCAAGCAAGAAGAGAATGAGGTGTAATAAAGTTTTGAGAAAAAAACAACCATCTCACCACAAACATATTCTGTACCCTAGAAAATTATCTTTCAAACGTGAAGGAGAAATAAAGAATTTCTAAGACAAGAAAAGACTGAGGGAATCTGTTGCCAGTACACATGCCTTGCAAGAAATGTTAAAAGTGATTTAGAGAGAGAGAAAATAATATAGGTCAGAAACGCATATGTTCATAAAGTAAGGGTGTCAAAAAGGAATGTGAAGGGAAACTAAAAATTTTTTTCTTATTCTTTTCTTTTTTAAACATCTTTATTGGAGTATAATTGCTTTACAATTGTGTGTTAGTTTCTGTTGTATAACAAAGTGAGTCAGCTATATGTATACATATATCCACATATCACCCCCCTCTTGTGTCTCCCTCCCACCCTCCCTATCTCACCCCTCTACGTGGTCACAAAGCTCCCAGCTGATCACCCTGTGCTATGCAGCTGCTTCTCACAAGCTATCTGCTTTACATTTGGTAGTGTATATATGTCCATGCCACTCTCTCACTTCGTCCCAGCTTACCAATCCCCCTCCCCGTGTCCTCAGATCCATTCTCTACATCTGTGTCTTTATTCCTGTCCTGCCTCTAGGTTGTTCAGAACCATTTTTTGTTTTTTAGATTCCATATATATATATATTAGCATACAGTATTTGCTTTTCTCTTTTTGACTTACTTCACTCTGAATGACAACTCTAGGTCCACCCAACTCACTACAAATAACTCAGTTTCATTCCTTTTTATGGCTGACTAATATTCCATTATATATATGTGCCACATCTTCTTTATCCATTCATCTGTCGATGGACACTTAGGTTGCTTCTATGTCCTGGCGATTGTAAATAGTGCTGCAATGAACATTGTGGCACAAGACTCTTTTTGAATTATGGTTTTCTCAGGGTATATGCCCAATAGTGGGATTGCTGGGTCGTATGGTAGTTCTATTTTTAGTTTTTTAAGGAACGTCCATACTGTTCTCCATAGTGGCTGGATCAATTTACATTCCCACCAACAGTGCAAGAGGGTTCCCTTTCCCCCACACCCTATCCAGCATTTATTGTTTGTAGACTTTTAGATGATGGGCATTCTGACCAGTGTGAGGTGATACCTCATTGTAGTTATGATTTGCATTTCTCTAATTATTAGTTATGTTGAGCATCCTTTCATGTGTTTGTTGGCAATCAGTATATCTTCTTTGGAGAAATGTCTATTTAGGTCTTCTGCCCATTTTTAGATTGGGTTGTTTGTTTTTTTGATATTGAGCTTCATGACCTGCTTGTATATTTTAGAGATAATCCTTTGTCAGTTGCTTCATTTGCGAATATTTTCTCCCATTCTGAGGGTTGTGTTTTTGTCTTTTTATTTATGGTTTTCTTTGCTGTGCAAAAGCTTTTAAGTTTCATTAGGTCCCATTTGTTTATTTTTGTTTTTATTTCTACTTCTCTAGGAGGTGGATCAAAAAGGATCTTGCTGTGATTTATGTCAAAGAGTGTTCTTCCAATGTTTTCCTCTAAGAGTTTTGTAGTGTCTGGTCTTACATTTAGGTCTTTAATCCATTTTGGGTTTATTTTTGTACATGGTGTTAGGAAGTGTTCTAATTTCATTCTTTTACATGTAGCTGTCCAGTTTTCCCAGCACTACTTATTGAAGAGGCTATTTTTTCCCCATTGTATATTCTTGCCTCCTTTATCAAAGATAAGGTGACCATAGGTGTGTGGGTTTATCTCTGGGCTTTATATCCTGTTCTATTGATCTATATTTCAAAATGGCACACCGGCACACCATTTTTGTGCCAGTACCATACTGTTTTGATTACTGCAGCTTTGTAGTATAGTCTGAAGTCCAGGAGCCTGATTCCTCCAGCTCTGTTTTTCTTCCTCAAGATTGCTTTGGCTATTTGGTGTCTTTTGCGTTTCCATACAAATTTTGAAATTTTATGTTCTAGTTCTGTAAAAAATGCCATTGGTAATTTGATAAGGATTGCACCGGATCTTTAGATTGCTTTGGGTAGTATAGTCATTTTCACAATATTGATTCTTCCAAGCTAAGAAATGGTATCTCTCCCTCTGTTTGTATCATCTTTAATTTCTTTCATCAGTGTCTTATAGTTTTCTGCATTCAGGTCTTTTGTCTCCTTAGGTAGGTTTATTCCAAGGTATTTTATTATTTTTGTTGCAATGGTAAATGGGAGTGTTTCCTTAATTTCTCTTTCAGATTTTTCATCATTAGTGTATAGGAATGCAAGAGATTTCTGTGCATTAATTTTGTATCCAGCTACTTTACCACATGTATTGATTAGCTCTAGTAGTTTTCTGGTAGCATCTTTAGGATTCTCTATGTAGATTATCATGTCAGCTGCAAACAGTGACAGTTTTACTTCTTCTTTTCCAATTTGGATTCCTTTTATTTCTTTTTCTTCTCTGATTGCTGTGGCTAAAAGTACCAAAACTATGTTGAATAAGAGTGGTGATAGTGGGCAACCTTGTCTTGTTCCTGATCTTAGAGGAAATGATTTCAATTTTTCAACATTGAGAATGATGTCGGCTGTGGCTTTGTCATATATGGCCTTTATAATGTTGAGGTAGGTTCCCTCTATGCCTACATTCTGAAGGGGTTTTATCATAAGTGGGTGTTGAATTTTGTTGAAATCTTTTTCTGCATCTATTGAGATGATAATATGGTTTTTATATTTCAATTTGTTAATATGGTGTATCACATTGACTGATTTGCGTATATTGAAGAATCCTTGCATCCCTGCGATAAATCCCACTTGATCATGGTGTATAATCCTTTTCATGTGCTGTTGGATTCTGTTTGCTAGTATTTTGTTGAGAATTTCTGCATCTATGTTCATTAGTGATACTGGCCTGTAGTTTTCTTTCTTTGTGACATCTTTGCCTGGTTTTGGTATCAGGGTGATGGTGGCCTCATAGAATGAGTTTGGAAGTGTTCCTCCTTCTGCTGTATTTTGGAAGAGTTTGAGAAGAATAGGTGTTAGCTCTTCTCTAAATATTCACCTGTGAAGCCATCTGTTCCTGGGCTTTTGTTTGTTGGAAGATTTTTAATCACAGTCTCAATTTCAGTACTTATGATTGGTCTGATTTTATTTTCCATTTCTTCCTGGTTCAGTCTCAGAAGGTTGTGCTTTTTAAAGAATTTGTCCATTTCTTCCAGGTTGTCCATTTTATTGGCATAGAGTTGCTCGTAGTAATCTCTCATGATCTTTTGTATTTCTGTAGTGTCAGTTGTTACTTCTCCTTTTTCATTTCTAATTCTATTGATTTGAGTCTTCCCCCCTTTTCTCTTGATGAGGCTAGCTAATGGTTTATCAATTTTGTTTATCTTCTCAAAGAACCAGCTTTTAGTTTTATTGATCTTTGCTAGTGTTTCCTTCATTTCTTTTTCATTTATTTCTGATCTGATCTTTATGATTTCTTTCCTTCTGCCAGCTTTGGGGTTTTTTTGTTCTTCTTTCTCTAACTGCTTTAGTTGTAAGGTTAGGTTGTTTATTTATTTCTTGTTTATTGAGGTAGGGTTGTATTGCTATAAACTTCCCTCTTAGAACTGCTTTTGCTGCATCCCACAGGTTTTGGATGGTCGTGTTTTCATTATCATTTGTCTCTAGGTATTTGTTGATTTCCTCTTTTATTTCTTCAATGATCTCTTGGTTATTTAGTAGTGTATTGTTTAACCTCCATGTGTTTGTACTTTTTACAGTTTTATTTTTCTGTAATTTATACCCAGTCTCATAGCGTTGTGTTTGGAAAAGATACTTGATACAATTTCAATTTTCTTAAATTTGCTAAAGCTTTATTTTTGACCCAGGCTATGATCTATCCTTGAGAATGTTCCATGAGCACTTGGGAAGAAAGTGTATTTTGTTGTTTTTGAATGGAATGTCCTATAAATATCAATTAAGTCCATATTGTGTAATGTGTCATTTAAAGCTTGTGTTTCCTTACTTATTTTCATTTTTGATGATCTGTGCATTGGTGAAAGTGGAGTGTTAAAGTTCCCTATTATTATTGTGTTACTGTCGATTTCTCCTTTTATGGCTGTTAGCGTTTGCCTTATGTGTTGAGGTGCTCCTATATTGAGTGCATAAATATTTACAATTGTTATATCTTCTTCTTGGATTGATCCCTTGACCATTATAGAGTGTCCATCTTTGTCTCTTGTAATAGTCTTTATTTTAAAGTCTATTTTGTCTGATATGAGAATTGCTACTCTAGCTTTCCTTTGATTTTGATTTGCATGGAATATCTTTTTCCATCGCCTCACTCTCAGTCTGTATGTGTGTATGTGTACCTAGGTCTGAAGTGGGTCTCTTGTAGACAATATATATGCAGGTCTTGTTTTTGTAACCATTCAGCCAGTCTATTTCTTTTGGTTGGAGCATTTAAACCATTTACACCTAAGGTAATTATCGATATTATGTTCCTATTACTATTTCCTTAATTGTTTTGTGTTTGTTATTGTAGGTCTTTTCCTTCTCTTGTGTTTCTTGCCTGGAGAATTTCCTTTAGCATTTGTTGTAAAGCTGGTTTGTTGGTGCTGAATTCTCTTTGCTTTTGCTTGTCTGTAAAGGATTTAATTTGTCCATCGACTCTGAATGAGATCCTTGCTGGGTAAAGTAATCTTAGGTGTAGGTTTTTCCCTTGCATCACTTTAAATATATCCTGCCACTCCTTTTTGGCTTGCAGAATTTCTGCTGAAAGATCAGCTGTTAACCTTATGGGGATTTCCTTGTATGTTATTTGTTTCTTTTCCCTTGCTGCTTTTAATATTTTTTCTTTGTATTTAATTTTTGATCATTTGATTAATATGTGTCTTGGCATGTTTCTCCTTGGTTTCTTCCTGTATGGGACTTTCTGCACTTCCTGGACTTGATTGACTATCTTTTTTCCCATATTAGGGAAGTTTTCAATTATAATCTCTTCAAATATTTTCCCAGTCCTTTCTTTTTCTCTTCTTCTTCTGGGACCCCTATAATTCAAATGTTCATGCATCTAATGTTGTTCCAGAGGTCTCTCAGACGGTCTTCAATTGTTTTCATTCTTTTTTCTTTATTCTGCTCTGAGATAGTTATTTCTACTATTTTATCTTCCAGGTCACTTATCTGTTCTTCTGCCTATTAGTCTGCTATTGATTCCTTCTAGCGAATTTTTAATTTTATTTATTGTGTTGATCATCATTGTTTGTTTGCTCCTTAGTTCTTCTAGGTCCTTATTAAATGTTTCTTGTATTTTCTCCTAGGACAAATGGTAGAAGCAAACCTATACAGACAAAATCACACAAAGAAGCATACACATACACACTCACAAAAAGAGAAAAAGGGGAAAAAATATATATAAATTAAAAAGAAGAAAAGAGTAACCATATCAATAAACAAATCTACCAATGATAATAAGCTCTAAATACTAAACTAAGATAAACATAAAACTAGAAACAAATTATACACAGAAAGCAAATCTGAAGTCTACAGTTGCTCCCAAAGTCCACCACACCTCAGTTTTGCAATGATTCATTGTTTATTCTGGTATCCCACAGATTCAGGTACATCAGGTTAATTGTGGAGATTTATTCCACTGCTCCTGATGTTCCACAGAGAGATCTCTCCTTTTTTCTTCTTTGTTCACACAGCTCCTAGTGTTCATCCTTGGATTTGGCTCTGCCTCTGCATGTGGATCGCTTTCTGGAATCTGTTCTTCACCCAGACAGGAGAGGGTTAAATGAGTGGCTGATTCCAGGGCTCTGGCTCACTCAGGCCAGGGGGAGGGAGGTTGCGTATGCTGGGCAAGCCTGCAGAGGCAGAGGCCAGAGTGACATTGCAACAGCCTGAGGCACTCAGTGTGTTCTCCCAGAGAAGTTGTCCCTGGATCCCGGGACCCTGGCAGTGGTGGGCTACACAGGCTCCCAGGAGGGGAGGTGTGGAGAGTGACCTGTGCTTGTACACAGGATTCTTGGTGGCTGCAGCAGCAGCATTAGCATTTCATGCCTGTCTCTGGTGTCTGCACTGATAGCTGCAGCTCACACCTGTATCTGCAGCTCATTTAGGCGGTGTTCTGAATCCCCTCTCCTCGCACACCCCAAAATAATGGTCTCTTAACTGTTAGGCAGGTCCAGAGTTTTTCCCGGACTCCCTCCCAGCTAGCTGTGGTGCACTAGCCCCTTCAGGCTTATTCATGCAGCCAACCCCAGTCCTCTCCCTGGGATCTGACCTCTGATGCCTGAGCCTCAGCTCCCAGCCCCCACCCACTCAGGTGGGTGAGCAGGCAAGCCTCTCGGGCTGGCAAGAGCTGATCGGCACCAATCCTCTGTGTGGGAATCTCTCCACTTTGCCCTCTGTACCCCTGTTGCTGCACTCTCCTCCATGGCTCTGAAGCTGAAGCTTCCCCTCTGCTCACCTCCCATCTCCACCAGTGAAGGGAGATTCCTAGTGTGTGGAAACTTTTCCTCCTTCACAACCCCTTCCCAGAGGTGCAGGTCCCGTTCTTATTCTTTTGTCTCTGTTTTTCCTTTTTTCTTTCACCCTACCCTGGTACGTGGGGAGTTTCTTGCCTTTTGGGAAGTCTGAGGTCTTCTGCCAGCATTCAGTAGGTGTTCTGTAGGGGTTATCCCACATGTAGATGTATTTTTGATATATTTGTGGGGAGGAAGGTGATCACCACGTCTTACTCCTCCACCATCTTGAAAGTCCTCCCTTTTTCTTATTCTTAATTCATCTAACAGGTAGCAGTTTTTTCAAGATAATAATTCCAATACATAAATATTTATTATGTGTATATGTATGTTTATATGTAAGTAAAATGATTGACAACAATGACACAATTGACAGGAGGGAGGAATTAGAATTCTTTCATTACTATAAGATACTCACATTACCCATGAAGTTGTATAGTGTTGCTTGAAAGTGGATTTGGATTAGCTATAATTATAGTGCAACCTCTATGGCAACCACTAAAAAAAGTTTAAAAAGGAAGTATAACTGATATGCCAAGAAAGGAGAAAAAATGGAATAATATAATGCTAAATTAAAACTACAGAAAGGTAGGACAAGAGTGAAAGGCAAAAACAGGGACAAAGAACAAGGGCAACAAATAGAAATGAATACAGTAGATATTGCTCCAGCTATGACAGATAATCACTTTGAATGTCAATGGTGTAAATGCACCAAGTAAAAGACAGGGATTGTCGAGAGATTGTCAGAGTGGATGAAAAAACAAGACCCATCTATATGCTGTTTACAAGATACCCACTTTATATAAAGATGAGTACAGATGAAAAGTAAGTGGAAGGAGGAAAATATACCATGGTACACTAATCAAAAGAAAAATTAGTCTTCATAGTAATAGAGGAGAATTACATACAGTGAGAAATGGTATTAGACTTAGACTCATGCATAATGAAGCAAAGAGGACAAGTGTATAAAAGGGTTTAATCATAGCCTCCTAATCATCTGGTGGAGAACAAGATGAAATATGTACCTGGTACATAGTAAAGGTCATTAACTGTTAACCATGGTTTTTATGGGTTTGATTATTTCATCTCAAGGCTGTCCCATCCGTCACACTATAAAGAACACATAAGAGCTCTGCCAAGATCAAGACTGCTTTATCCAATATTGTCCTGAGTCAATTTCAATATTCTTTACTTTGTCAATATCTCCCTGGTTATCTGATTCCTTGCTTCCTGCTGGAATTTAAAGAGACTTCTCTGGCTTAACTCCCCATATTCATATTGGATTTTATCAGTATCTGTCCTCTCACTCTAGGCATACCTGATTCCACAGTCCTGACCTGTAGAATCCATAATAGTCTGCAGTAGGAGTATTCCAATTATATTCATTCTGCTTCTCAAGTGTGTCTTGACATTTAGAAATCACATATTTCATTTTCATTTGTTGGAAATTACCTCTGAAATATGTCAATGTTGAAAGTCATTGAATCTCTTTCATTTTACAGGTTGGTAACTTAACTAACTTCAGTATATTTTATATTTTTTGTAGACATGACCACATAACCACAGAGAGATTTGTAAACACAAGTGCTATTAAAATCTAGCAGGTGTATTTTAGCAAAGTTACATTTCAGTGAGGGAAATGGAAATAATTAGTTTTCCTCTCCATGATGATACAATTCTCAGTTACTACATGTACTCTGAGTAACACACACCAGCTATGGGAACAGTTCAGATTTTTAGTACACTTCTCTCAGAGGCATAATCAAAGCCAAAAATATTAACTGACTAGTTCATACCACACCTTAAAACAACCAGTGGTTAATTCTCTTGTGCTTTGAGGGAATAGATTTATATTTTATAATAACAATGACTGGCATCAACTAACCACATTTCATATTCATAGCATAAGATATGAATAATTGATTATTTTAAAACATGTGGCCAATTATATGTTTCCTTTTGTCCAGAAATAAATTTCTCTCTAGGAGAGAAATATAGTATGAGTTTATGCAGAACTGGGGAAATTAATCTCCATTTCATCTTCTTAAAAGACTTAGAAGTCTACAGTATTACAATTCCAAGAAAGAATTTCTCTGGTTTCTATGTTTATTTATTTTAAATGATATGTAAATCCTTCTTTATCAGTAACCAGGGATAAGATGTGAGTTGAGTGGTGACTCTACTCTATCAGCAGGGCAAACAAGGGACTCTTCAATGATCATTGCAGTTGAGTTGTCCAGTTAATAATGAACCTAATGAAGTAAACAAGATAAATAACAGTAAGTGAATATAATAGTCATTACACACACACACATACACACACACATGAACACAAAGCCATGCCAAATCCTCAGAAAACAATCCTCATCAAATCAGAAGTTTTTTCTAGACTTCTCTTAGACAAACAGGTCAGGAAAATGTTAGCTGATTCTTCTCTGATGATAGATGATGCATAGTAACTTGTTCTTAGCAACCAATTGCAATTCCAGAATCAGTCTTTTTCCTGGAAGGTCAAATCTGTAACTGGATATTTTTTTAATATGTTAGAAATAACATGAGAATTGAATTCACAAACCCTGCGTTAGAGTGCTGGCACTACTGTAATGAATTTGAGAATGTTACCTAGCATTC
>NW_006774294.1:314926-324415 GCF_000442215.2 Lipotes vexillifer | reverse complement strand
TTCCTGCAAATTCAATTTTATTATTTGTTGAGAATTTGAATAAAATTGTAAATGTTCAGTGAGTTGAAAATTGTTAAATGATATGAAATTATTTGTTATTACACAGCATATTTCTACAATAGTTCTTGTAGCGCAGGCTGTGGGTCATAAAACTCTCCTCATCTTTGTATAACTGAAACTGTCTTCATTTGACTTACATTTTTGGATGACAGATTAATTGAATGTTAGATTGTAAGTTAATGGCTCTTTTGTTGATGATATGTTCTCTTGTTGTTTATCTGTCTTTTTTCTCTCATTTTCTCTTATGTTTTGCATCACAAAACATTTAGCTGTTGGTATTTATTTCTTTATCATTTATATCTTGCTTTGTACTTTCAGTCTGAGGTTACATGTCTTCAATTCTATAAAAAAAATCTCACCTCATCCATTTTCTTTTCAAAAATTTATCTTCTGGGGGCTTCCCTGGTGGTGCAGTGGTTGAGAGTCCGCCTGCCGATGCAGGGGACACGGGTTCGTGCCCCGGTCCGGGAAGATCCCACATGCCGTGGAGCAGCTGGGCCTGTGAGCCATGGCCGCTGAGCCTGCGCGTCCGGAGCCTGTGCTCCACAATGGGAGAGGCCACAACAGTGAGAGGCCCGTGTACCGCAAAAAAAAAAAAAAGAAAAATTTATCTTCTGCCCTTTCCTCTACAGTTTTCTTCTGGAACTTCTTTAGACCTATGTTGACACATATAAACTTACCCTCCATTTCTTCCAGAGGGTCATATATTTCATGTCTTTATCTCTTATGCTGCATCCTGGGAAAGTTCCTCAGTCCTATCTCTGCATTTAGCTATTCGTGTTGTTGTGACTTTCAGTGATTCTGTATTTCATTTCAGTTCTCCTAATTGCTTCTTGTGTCAATTCTACCTGTTTTTGTAATTTTCATTCCTGTACATGGCTGTTATTCATCCTTTTAAGAATCATAGATATATTTCTTATAAAATCAGTTTCAGATTGCTTTATGATTTTTATTTTATTTGGAGTGAACTTAAAAAATATTGATTTTGTTTATAACAATTTTAGCACTGCTTTCCTTCACATGTTTTGGAATGTTGATTTATACACTAATACTTAATAGGAGGATTCTTTTTTCACTCATTCTTTGTCATTTTTTTCTTGCAGATCACCAGGTCCCACAGGTCAGAACCAGGTCTTGTATTTGAACTTCAAATTGCCAAGTTATGTTAAAAAGTACCAAAATTATTATTTTAATGATTGACACAAAAGAGTTGCTCTTAAGTAACAACCTAACTTTACTTAGGAAAATCTCTTTTGGTAGTTGGATATTATGATAAGTTGGATTACTGCTCTCTACTCATCACTCCTGTCTGTTAAGAAATTATATGTAAGCACACTGTGCCATGTGACTGCAGTACCTCCCATTAGAGTAGGTAGAGAATATTTATTTACTTTATTGATTTTGGCTTGGCCTGGCCTTATAAATTGCTTTCGCCAATTGAAATAGCAAATGTGACACTAGGCAAGGCTTTATACTTATTTTTAAGGCTTTATGTATAACATTCATCTTGGGCTCCTGAGTTTCCACAATTCACTAAGAAAAGAACTCACCCTTAGGGAATTCCCTAGCAGTGGTTAGGACTCCCCACTTTCACTGCCCGAGGGTGAGGGTTCAATCTCTGGTCGGGGAACTAAGATCCCGCAAGCCACGTGACATGGCCAAAAAAAAAAGTACCCACCCTTGGTACCTGCTGTTCCCACAATGGTAAGAATCCAAATCTGTAGTACAGGTAAATTCAGGTAAGCCCAGCTGGGATCAACTAAATGATAACCAAATGAGACCTATGAAGGAGAAAAATATATTATGTTGTAACTGATCAAGATCTTGATGTTATTACATAGTATTTCTGTATAAATTGCTGACAAACTCAGAATGTAAAGAGGAAATAGGCTAGTGAAAAATTCCTGGTATGAGGTTGGTCAAAAGACTTTAAAGAATAAATTTACCAAATATTCAAGTAAATGTAATTTTTTAATAATCTCCTCCTGATTTCTAAAACCTCTGTAAACTCTATTATGCATATACAAACTCCTTATTAGTACTTTTTTAAAAATAGAAATCAAAGTAGTTGAGTTCTATATATCACTTAGGAAGAAGGAAAGAGAAAATTCTATCATGCAAGAGGAGACAGAAATGAAATCAAGAATACAGAGGAAACAGTAACTGAGAGCTAGCAATGACCATGCAAATATAAGCACAAGGGAATTTGCAGAAATCTTGGGCAGAACATTCTACTTCACACAAAAATGGGTTAGAGGGCTAGTACTAGCTCCACAAAAATTTCAAAAGACAGGGTTACATTTTTTGAAAACTGTAACTCCCATTAATATAATTTCTCAATTCTAAGAAGCTATAAATTATAAGACACATGATAAATGCAATTAACAGATTTTTTTCTGGAAGTATATGTTATATTAATTGCACTTTAAAAAAGTTAACTTAGAAATAATAGGAAACATTTACCAACCAAGTTTTAAGTTACTGTGTTAGTTTGGATTCTGTGAGGAGACCCTGGAAAGGAGTCCCTTGTAAGAGATTCATTGGGAAAAGATCTGTGAGGGAAAATGGGTTGGGGGTCAGAAGAGGATGGGAGATTTTTCAGACCATGGAGCAGGTCCAAAGCTTGTGAAGGAGGAAAGCAAGGAAGGAAAGTTTGGAAAGAAACTGCAGCACAGTTCTGATACAGCAAAAAAAAATAAGGAGTCTTCAAGCCAAAATCACCTATAAGAGGAGGACAGAATTTCCCAGGAATGGTCCTGGCTTAGAGTGTCTGCCTGACTCAATCATTGGTTGACAGTGGCCCCTGGGAAGTGTGGCTTCTGTGCAAATGCAGTGATAGATCTCAAAGTACAGCAGATGAAGCCATTGTCAATTATGCTCCTTGCAGTGGAGATTTGAGATCTGAGTGGAGCTTTTTCATAGATGCTATATTTATAGCCTCTTAGAATTGAGCAATTATAGTAATGGCTGTCACAGTTTTTATTGCTTTCTTTTGCAGATTCCAATCAAATTCTGTGTCTTGGTCTTCATATTCAAAAGCTAAAACATTTTCTGAATTATTTTTGAATATCACACACATATTTCATAGTTTTTGTTTTTGTAATCATGATATCTTTATCATATTTTGAATTGAATTTGTAATTTGGGGTTACATTGAAGAATAACAATGTTTTATCAGAATTTCATACTCAGTTAAATTAACAACTTTGTTTTTCCCTCTAAATGAATTGTATGTTTCTGGCAGATTAATGGCTTCTCTTAAAAGTCAGCTGGTAACTTTTGACATACAAAGGTTTGATCTTTTCTTGCCTTTAGAATGGCTGAACTATCCATCACAGACTTAAACTAAGAAAATGTTATGATCTATTGCAAGACATACTGTTGTCTTATAACAATAAACTGGTTTTGTTTACAGTAGTTTTTTCTCATTGTTACAACATTTGGAGGCATTTAAATTACAAATTTGTTGCTCAAACTGACAGCAAATTTCATCCCATGTGGTGCTATCAAAGTAAATAACATAACTGAGATGACTGTTAGATTGATGTATATTTTATCCATTACTAAGTTTACACTATACAAATAAAAACAAATATATCACAAGTTACCCCACTTGTGGTAGGCAAGATGCATCCAAATTTCAGGAATATTACTAAAATGAATATTTTGAAATGAGAGGTTTCCTTATTGTTACAGAAGTTCTAACTAAAAATTTTAGACAAGATAAAAATTAGCATATAGATTCTTGCCAGAAATTTGTTTCTTCCTGGAAGTTGTAAGTCTAACTATTTAGTGATTACTATCTTTAACCCAAATCACATAATTTGAGATATTTAAGAGATTATTAATTCCAGCAAAGTTCCAACATTTTTGAAGTTAAAACTTTTCTTTTAAAAGTAACTCTTACAAAGTATTCCAATGTATACAACAGATAAACAAGATTGCTATAATTAAATTTGGGAAGTGTTTCTTGGAGCATATCCACTGAACCTTTTCACATCTTTCTCCTTCTGTAACTCCAGAACCCCTTCCAAAGTGTTTCCACATAATGCAGTTTAAAAACAGATTATGAAAAAATTATTATTTGAATGGAAGTGGTGTGAGTGAATACACTTCTGTCCTGACTGTAGGGTGTACACTTAACATAACGAGTATTAGGTTAGCTATAAGTTTTTCCAGCTATCTTTCTATTATTGATTTCTAGTTTAATTCCATTGCAGTCTGAGGGCAAACATATATGATTTCTATGCTATCCCTTTAAATTTGTTGTGTATTTTGTTGCCCAGAATGCGGTCTCTCTTTGTCAATGTTCTGTGTGAGCCTGAGAAGAATGTGTACCCTGTTGTTGAATGAAATAGTCAGTAGAGGTCCATGATATCCACTTGACTGATGGTGTTGTTGAGTTTAACTATGTCCTTCCTGTTTTCTTCCTGCCACCCGTTTCTTTTTCTTTTCTTTTTTTTTTTTAACATCTTTACTGAAGTATAATTGCTTTACAATGGTGTGTTAGTTTCTGCTTTATAGCAAAGTGAATCAGTTATACATATACATATATCCCCATGCCTCTCACTGCTGTGGCCTCTCCCGTTGCGGAGCACAGGCTCTGGACGCGCAGGCTCAGCGGCAATGGCTCACGGGACCAGCCACTCCGTGGCATGTGGGATCTTCCCAGACCAGGGCACGAACCCGTGTCCCCTGAATCGGCAGGCGGACTCTCAACCACTGCGCCACCACAGAAGCCCCTACCAGTTTTTACCTCACATAGTTCAATGCTCTGTTGTTAGGCATTTCCGTGTTAAGGATTGTTATGTCTTCTTGGAGAATTGACCCTTTTATCATTATGTAATGCTCTCCTTTATTCATGATAACTTTCCTTGCTTTGAAGACTGCTGTGTCTGAAACTAATAGAGCTGCTCCTGTTTACTTTTGATTAGTGTTAGCATGATATATTTTTTCTCCATCTATTTACTTTTAATCTATATGTGTCTTTAAAGTGGGTATCTTGTATACAACATACAGTAGGGTCTTGTTTTTTGATCTACTCTAATATTCTCTATCTTATTATATTTGGTGCATTTAGACCAGACATTCAAAGTGATTATTTGACATAATTGGAGTAATATCTACCATATTCATTACTCTTTTCTACTTGTTGCCCTTGTTCTTTGTACCTATTTTTGTCTTCCACACTTTGCATTTCTGTGGGTTTTAATTGGACATTTTATATTTTTTTAATTAAAAAAAATTTTTTTTGGCTGTGCTGCACAGCTTGGGGGATCTTAGTTCCCAGACCAAGGACTGAACCCTTGCCCCGTCAATCAAAGCACAGAGTCCTAACCTCTGGACCACCAGGGAATTCCAAAATGGACATTTTATATGATTTCATTTTTCTCCATTCTTAGAATATGTTATACTTCCTTTCTTACTTCTTTAGTGGTTGCCCTAGAGATTGCAATATTCATTTACAGCTAATCTAAGTCCACTTTCAAATACAGTGGACTTCACGGATAATGTACATAACTTATGCTAACAAAACAATCTTAATTCCCCCTTCCTGTCAGTTGTGTCATTACTATAATTCATTTCACTTATATATAAACACATATATATGTATATAATTATACATATATATGAGATATATACACACATGATCAAATACATTGTAGGTATTATTATTTTGATAAACTGTTATATTTTAGGTTAATTAAAAATAAGAAAAATAAAAGTTTTTATTTTACCTTCACTTTTCCTTCTTAGATGGTCTTCCTTACTTCATGTAAATCCAAGTTTCTGACCTAAATTATTTTCTTTGTCTCTAAAGTACTCTCTTGACATTTCTTGCAAGGCATGTTTACTGGAGACATACTCCCTCAATTTTTGTTTGTCTGAGTAAGTCTTTATTTTCCTTCACTTTTGAAGGATACAGAATTCTAGGTTGGTGGGGTTTTTCTCTCAACACTTTATTCATCTCATTCTCTTCTTGCTTGCGTGCTTTCTGAGAAGTCAGATGTAATACTTTTGTTTGTTCTTCTATATGAGAGGTGTTTTTGTCCTCTGACTTTTTTCAGGATTTTTATTTAGCTTTGATTTTCTGTAATTTGAAAATAATATGCCTAGGTGTAGTGTGTTTCTTTGGTTTGTTTGCTTTTTGTTTGCATTTATCCTGCTTGGATTTCTTTGAGCTTCCTGTATCTATAGTTTGGTGTCTGACATTAATTTAGGGGAAATTCTCAGTCATTGTTATTTCAAATATTTTTTCTCTTGCTTCCTCTCTGGTATTCTCATTATGCATATGTAGATAGGTCTCAGTCTTTTAGTGAGCCTATGCTTCTGGACAGTAAACTTCACAAGAGTTTCTCAGTATTTTCCTCCTCCTTCAGTTGGGACAGGATGTATAGAGTAGGTTACAGTTGGGTATTTTCTTTCCTCCATGTCAGGCTGTGATGAAACCCCAGTGGGCTAGGCTCTGGTTAAATTGCTTCCCTTGATGACAGCCCTTTTTATGAACAGAGTGCTATGGTGTATATCAAAGTGGTTCCTTTTCCTTGTCTCTTGCTGGAAGTACAAGGGGATCTTTCTCAGATATTTACTTACGTTACTTATATTTACTTATGGAAACCTGGTTAAGCTCCAGGAGATAAGTGTTATAAAATTGTGGGTTTCCCCTTATGACTGGGTCCCCTGGAATTTTTAACCCTCAGACCTGCCCACACTGAGTCTCCAGCAATGCATCAATTACCATTTCGGATTTTCTTTCTGGCCCTGGTTCCTGTGGGGGTTTCTTCTTGTGAGTCCCTGATCTGATAATCCATGACTCCCTTCTCATGGATCTGATAATCCATGGCTCCCTTGGGGGCAGCACTTTGCCCTGTGTCCTCTGCTCTCTATGGATCCAACAAAAGTTTTTGATTACTCAGTCTGTTCAGCTTTTTACTTATTGTTAGGTTGGAGTGGAGACTTCCAAGCTCCTTACATGCAGAATTGGAAACTGCTTTCTCAGCCTTGAGTATTTTATCATGGTTCTATATTAGGCTGCAAAAATGCCCTTCTGTTCTTAGTTTGCTGAGAACTTTTAATCATGAATGGCTTTCAGATTTGTCAAATGCTCTTCCTTTCATATTTTTAGACGATCATATGCTTTTTCCCAATTTTCTGTTAATGTCTTTCATTTCATAGATTGATACTCAAATCAACTAACTTCGAATCCTTGGGATATAGCTTTTTGATCATAAAGTATTGTACTTTTACTATATTTATGGTTTTAATTTGCCAATATTTTATTGAGAATATTTGCATCTTTGTTCATGAAGAATATCATTCTGTAATTTCCTTTTCTTGTAGTATTTTTGTCAGGTTTTTCATCAGGATTAGGCTTATAAAATGAGTTGGGAAGTATTCTAATTTTTTCATTTTTTACATGGGATGTTTTCATTTCTTCTTTTTTTTTTCCTTGATCAGTCTAGGTAGGGGGTTGTCAATTTTATTAAAGTTCTCAATAATTTGTCTTTTAGTTTTATTATTTTTCCTTATTGTTTGCCACATTTCTATTTATCTATATCATTTCTTTTCTTATACTTACTTTAAATTTAATTTTCCATTTTGTTTGTAGCTTCTTAATGTGAAGAATCTGTTCCTTACTATTAGACTTCTCTTTTCTATGCATAATTTTATACTGATATTTTTATATTATTAAATAACTCTGCCACTATACCAACATTCCCTAATAAGTCTGAAAAATTATATTTTTGAGGGACTGCATTGTATTTTTTAATTTAAAATTTCAAAAATTCCTTGTGGAAAATTTGATTAAATACATAATACAACTTTCTTTGATACATTGTAGAATAAACATTACTATCTCAATAAAGTATAGAATTAATATTTTTCATAGCTTGGTTATACTTTGAATGTCAGAAACCATGTCCAAATTAATATTTGTGATTTTGTTTATCATCATTCCTGAGGTCTAAGTCTGTTGGATATATTCACAAAGTCCTAAAGAAATTGTGATATAAAAGGAGCTTTGGATATCCAGATAGTATTACTAAGTATTTCTTTGAAAGGTAATAAAAATAAAATCCAGAAGTGTGATAAATATTTAAAATAATTTTTAAACGATATGTTATCTTTTGTTTAATTCATGTTTACTTTTCATCCCTTTCCTTGTCCCAACCCACTTCACCTACTTCAGTCCTAAAACTCCATTGTTTCTGAATCAAAGAGCACACTGGCTATGAAGCAAAATATTTTGTCATAATGTAATTTAGAATTTTAGAAGTTTTCATAAGTCCTCATATATTACAAAGAACAAGAATAAAAATGAATTTTGAGCCTTAAGCAATCCAACTCATATCAAATTAACAAGAAATAAATAACTTTAAAAATAATAATTAGAATTGTTTTTCTTTTATGGCATCAGCTTTATATCGATCTGTTGAAGTTATAGAAGAAATGATTTGGATAGCGAGAAAATTACTTGCTTCAGATGGCACATTATTTAGTTAATTCTTAAGAAAGTTTACCATTGTCAGGCTTAAGTTATACATATTTTAAAATCAGATTTTGAGTAGTCATTATTATACAGAATGATATTTAACATTTCCATCCAGTAGGATTTCTGATCCATTTATGTTCTTCCTCGAATAATGGGCTGCATGCTGTTAAACACAATGTCATTCTATTTTGTGTCACTGGTAAGAAACCCTATTTGTATTCAAACTTACACAAATAAACAGAGCTCCTTTTTATTATTTCCTATAAAAGAATTTGGGAAATATTTTATAAAATTAACAACCATATTAAAAAAAAACAATAATTGCATTGACTATATTCTTAGAAACAAAAGAATATTTTGTAATTAGGAATATTAGGAATGTAAGTTCAAAAGGTCACTATTTTATCTAATCGTGTGCTATCCAGTTGCTTATGAAGATTTCCATGAATTTATGTCAATCATGAAAATGATGTACGTGCCAAGAATGTGTTAGGTTTTGTGTGAGGCCACTGAAAAGATTTTTATTTTTATAAGAATGTCTAGTCTTATTTACTAGTGATTTGAGAAGTACACAAAAGAATAAAAATTAAGGTACAAAAATAAACATTATATGTGTCAAACACTGTGCTAAGATTTTTGCATGCCTTATCACTTCTAACTTGATCCACATAGAAATCCAATGTGTACTTTCACTATGTGAACACTGAGTATTGAAGAAGGTAGGTAATTTGCCCAGTTTACCCACATAAATAGTGAAAAAGGAGTCATTGCAACCAAATATGTCTGATTGCAGAACCCAGGCTGTTAACCATGTCACCTCTCTATGCTAACTTCTATCTTGAGTTTCATGTGCAGAAAACTAAGAATTTCAGGTAAGTCAACTTTACTAATTTAGAAACACAGAATCAAAACCATTCACATTACTAGTTTAGAAT
>NW_006774294.1:296923-314916 GCF_000442215.2 Lipotes vexillifer | reverse complement strand
TTTCCCTATACATCCTAGATAGATAAGCATTTGTCTCTAATAAAATATATATAAACTGTCATATCTGTAAGCATTTTGAGAAACTGTTTTCACTTTCTTTTATCTCCAACATCTACCAGAGTACCTGGCAAGGACAGTATTTTTAGGTTTTTTTGGATGACTTGAATAATATATATATATTTTTTCTATACAGCAGGTTCTTATTAGTCATCCATTTTATACACATGTCAATCCCAATCGCCCAATTCATCACACCACCATCCCCACCCCCCGCCGCTTTCCCCGCTTGGTGTCCATACATTTGTTCGCTATATCTGTGTCTCAATTTCTTCCCTGCAAACAAGTTCATCTGTACCATTTTTCTAGGTTCCACATATATGCGTTAATATACGATATTTGTTTTTCTCTTCTGACTTACTTCAGTCTGCATGACAGTCTGTAGATCCAACCACGTCTCAACAAATGACCCAATTTCGTTCCTATTTATGGCTGAGTAATATTCCATTGTATATATGTACCACATCTTCTTTATCCATTTGTCTGTCAATGGGCATTTAGGTTGATTCCATGACCTGGCTATTGTAAATAGTGCTGCAATGAACATTGGGGCGCATCTGTCTTTTGAATTATGGTTTTCTCTGGGTTTATGCCCAGTAGTGGGATTGCTGGATCATATGGTAATTCTATTTTTGGTTTTTTTAATGAACCTCCATACTGTTCTCCATAGTGGCTGTATCAATTTATATTCCCACCAACAGTGCAAGAGGGTTCCCCTTTCTCCACACCTTCTCCAGCATTTGCTGTTTGTAGCTTTTCTGATGATACCCATTCTAACTGGTGTGAGATGATACCTCATTGTAGTTTTGATTTGCATTTCTCTAATAATTAGTGATGTTGAGCAGCTTTTCACGTGCTTCTTGGCCATCTGTATGTCTTCTTTGGAGAAATGTTTATTTAGATCTTCTGCCCATTTTTGGATTGGGTTGTTTGCTTTTTTAATATTGAGCTGCATTAGCTGTTTATATATTTTAGAGATCAATCCTTTGTCCATTGATTCATTTGCAAATATTTTCTCCCATTCTGAGGGTTGCCTTTTCATCTTGTTTATGGTTTCCTTAGCTGCACAAAAGCTTTTAAGTTTCATTAGGTCCCATTTGTTTTTATTTCCATTACTCTAGGAGGTGGATCAAAAAAGATCTTGCTGTGATTTATGTAAAAGAGTGTTTTTCCTATGTTTTCCTCTAAGAGTTTTATAGTGTCTGGTCTTATATATAGGTCTCTAATCCATTTTGAGTTTATTTTTGTGTATAGTGTTAGGGAGTGTTTTAATTTCATTCTTTTACATGTAGCTGTCCAGTTTTCCCAGCACTACTTATTGAAGAGACTGTCTTTTCTCCATTGTATATCCTTGCCTCCTTTGTCATAGATTAGTTGACCACAGGTGTGTGGGTTTATCTCCGGGCTTTCTATCTTGTTCCATTGATCTATGTTTCTGTTTTTCTGCCAGTACCATATTGTCTTGATTATTGTAGCTTTATAGTATAGTCTGAAGTCAGGGAGTCTGATTCCCCCAACTCTGTTTTTTTCCCTCAAGATTGCTTTGGCTCTTCAGGGTCTTTTTTAAGGACAGTTTTTTTTTTAAGAGACAAATTTTTTTTGAACCAAATTATCAGATTATAAATTTCAGGAATATACTTAGATGTTTCTCACAGTTGTAAAAGTGGTTTTACATATAAGAACATCACAACTAATTAAAAATAAATTTGGAAAAATTCACAAAATTAAATAAATTATGAAATCCCATATATGCTAAATCAAAGAATTCCAAAGATATATAATATATTATACATGTGCACCATGTTTCAGAATCTGGGTATGGTACATATACATCCCAGGATTTTATTTCAGGTCTAAATATGTGTAAGTGATATCTTCTTTTACTGAAATGCAAGTTCATAAATATTCACTGAATGACTAACATGGGTTCAGTGTGTCTCTTCCTAACATGTGTAAAACAATGTTATATTAAATTGTAATTTTCAAAGGAACATGGATCCTCCCTGTGGATTCATGAAAAAGCATTTATCTGAGTTGAGGTATATGCTAATTTCAAGAATGAGTCAGACTATCTATCAGAGAACATTATATAGGATAAACTGACTACAATTAAAAACAAGAAGTGCTAGAGAACAGTCACATTGACTAACAAAATTTGAGACTGTGATGAAATAGATCAGTGATCAACAGATTTGGGGTACTAATATAAGTCCTTTAAAACAGATTACTTCATTTGAGGCCTACGATGGATTTTGTGGTAGATAAAATAATAATTCCCATTTTTGCCAATGGGAGAAAGAGATGCTTAGAGAGATCAAGTGTCATGCCATAGTCATAACACTAGGAAACAATAGTTAGGATTTGCTCTATACCATCCCTCTCTAGAACTCATTCTTTCCTTAAACTATAAAATATTTTCTACAACAAGGAGTATCAATAAAACAATTTTTAAATTCAAAAATTGGAATATATTACACCTAAACAGGTAGATAAATATCAGAAAAAAAATCCTGGACTATTAGAATTCAGGGACCTGAGCCCTTGTCTCTGCTCTGGACAAATTAGCTACGCTTTACAGGCAACTCACTTTATCTTTACGTGCCTCAGTTTGTCAATTTGTATATCAAGAGGCTGGAGATGATGCACTTAAAATCTTCTCATTCTCACTCAATATTTGCAAATTTCCTGCTGCATTATTGGTTGTTTTCTGCTGTATCTGATTCTGCCGCAATTTTCTCTTCCACTCCCAGTACACCGTGATATTTACATCAATAGGATAAAGTTAAGTCACTCATCGTGCTAAATTGGATTTGTAACTATTACTTCTTGACATGAAGATAACTTGATGATCCAAGACTGTACCTAAGAAGACAGAGATAAACATATTAATTTAGATTTGTGATGTTGAATTTTAGTAAACTCAGGTGCTAAGATTAAGGTCGGTGAGATAATAATCTCTTTGGGTTTGTAATTCTATAAAATGAAAATTTCTAAATATTTTAAACTATAGTTTTTTATCACACAGTATAAAAACGTTTAAATTTCCTAGGTAATTTTTTACATATGATACTAAACAATACTAAAATTAAAATATGACACTAAATTTTAGCAATGAATCAAAAATTAAGTTAAATAAATGAATTAGAAATCTTTTGTAGTCTGCAATTTGGGAAAAGAAAATATGCTTTCTAATAAATGAATTAGAAATCTTTTGTAGTCTGCAATTTGGGAAAAGAAAATATGCAAAATATTGCTTTACAAGCAATTTATTCTCTTAAGAAGGTATTCCAAATGTTGGTGGGAACATAGGCAGTATTTACATTGATGAATAGAAGTTATTACAGCTTCATTTATGGGATACACCTTATTTACTCATTCTTTGACCCCAGGCTACTCCCATCCCTCTTTCAGACATCTTAGCTGAATACATATCTATAAATTTTATGGAATGAATTTATTTAATATATTCAGCTGGGTCTCTTCTTTCTGACTCATGTAGGGAGACAGCCTGGCCAGCCACTCCAAAAATGCTTGAGACTTACATGAGGCCTGCAGACATCACTATCCACCACAGGGCATGGGAGCTGCAGGCTTGTTTCTTGTTACTTGCCATCAGCCATGCCCACCACATATGTGCACCAATCCAGAATACTCAAGCTCGTTCTCTTGTTGCTGCAACATCAGAGCTGTCCGTCTTCTCAGGCACACACTTCTGCGATCAAGAAAAAAGAATTGACTTGCTTCTAGGTCTCAACTGAATATGTGTGAGACTAAAGTGTCCCAGATCATTAAGGAAATTGACCTGATGAAACCAACCAAACCTCACCTAACTGTAATACCCTGCATGTGTCATCTCCTTCTAACCTCTTGTACTCTTATCCCCAAAAGAATCTGTGTTGTTTTCCCCTTCATCCATAACCATTCTCAGATAGGCCCATGCTGTATGTCTCCCTGAACTGTTCTGGATTAAAAAAAAAAAAAAATGGAGAAGGCATTACATTGTGTTGGGATATTTGGCTGACTTTCATCTAGAGAAAACTGTAAATTTAAATCCCTACCCTAAAATATTCACAAAATAAAAATGAATTTCAGTTAAATTAAAGATTCAAATATTTGTTTAAAAACCTATATAACATTAACTGCAGAACTGAGGGATATAATCATAATTTTGAGGTATGTGATTGGAGGTCATATCAAATAACACTCCAAATGCAGACTCTAAGAAACAAGACAGATACATTAGCTCGTGTTAAAATAAAAATATCTATACAACAATATATATTATAAAGCAATGTAAAAGATAAATTAAAAGGACACACACCCGCATATTCATTAGTTTGGTGTTCAGTGGTATCACTAAAGGTATTGATGAGAAATTTTAAAATTCACTTCTGAAATTTAAAAAGAATCTTATAAAAATATTGCTGTGACATTTATTGCTTTGTGCATGCATTATATCCAACATAGTAACTAGGAAAAAATTAAGGGAATTTACATAAAGGTTGAATTACTATTATTTTTAATGTATCATTTTTTGGTTGTTATTTAGATTTCTTGGCAGCTTTCCCTGCTACGTGGTTAAATCTCTATTCGTGAGTCACTGATACATGGGAAAGACAAGTACTATTTCATTTAACTTCACAAGTAGTCTGTGCCTTTGTCTCTCTCTTGAATCCTTTAAAATGTCCCAGGCCCTGTTATGTTCTTCTGTTTTGTCAGTTTGTACTATTCTTCTGCTAGCCTTCCCAATATGTATCTACCACCCACTCCTGCCACAGACACCAAAACACCTTGGTAAGTTGAAGAGATGATGAGTTTTGTTCCCTGTTTTTCCTTTGGAGCCAGAAAAAATAAATCTACAAGTTGCCTCCCTGGGAGAGGACAACACATTCCCCTAACTAAGGGCTAAGAGGAGAAGCAGGAGAGTGTAGCGGTGGAAAGTGGCACAGAGGAAGGAACAAAGAACAGGGACGAGGGCTAGAGGGTTTTCTGGCACCTGTGAGAGGAAAGGAAGTAGAGGAATTGAACTCTATGCCTGGAGGCTACTCCCACTTCCTTTCTGCTCAGCGAAACATTGCTCATCCTTTAAATCTCAATTCAATTGTTACCTCCTCTGTGAAGTCTTTCCTGATTGGTTCAGGAGTGATTAAACACTGTTTCTGTTTCATTTTACACAAACTTCTATAAAGGCAAATATCTTGCTGTTTTGTGTTACTAGCATAAAGAAATGTGATTTTCTTAAAATTTTCTTAAATTGATTTTCTTAAAATGATTTTCTTAAAATGATTCAGTCAGAGAGAGTGCTGACATAGGTTGCTGGAGTTATGGCCTGAGATGCTCTTAAATTGAAGAAATGTTTCTCAAGGAAGATAGCAGCCAGGTTACCTTTTAATTTTGTTGTCTGGGGTATGCAAGTTGAGGGCCAGTACCAAATTGCCTGATGCCATAAAGGAGGAGGAAGGGAGTAAGTGGGGTCAGTAGACAAAGAAAAATAGATAATGAGTCTAGAAAATAAAATAGAACTCTGATTTTAAAGAAGTGATTCCAGATATAGAAAAAGAAAATGCATTACATACAGAAGTACTTCCAAAATTGCAATAGTTGTGGTGATGGTAGTGAAAGAGTTGATACATGACAATGTGTTGGGTCCAGCCTCAAGGTAGCCATGGGTGAGATCCTAGCTTCCCGCATGGGCTCTACTTGTTTATTTACAAACTATCCTCCTCTGAAGGTAAGCCAATCAAGTTAAGAATATTTGCTTTTTCATCTTGACATTTCCAGTAGCTCACATAGTATGCATGCTATCTGTTTAATAAATAGTGGTTGGAAGAATAAAAAGGAAGAGACCAAATTGTGCCTAAGCACAGAGTGAGAAATTGAGTGAGTTGGTCTGACCTATCCATGCTGGTACTAGTGCAGCCACTAGATAAGTCAGTGATTTTGTATATGTGTCCTGTTGCCTGGGCCAAGGGACAGCTTCTAGCAGCTAAGTCTTCATTTTCCTTGATCAGTAACACTAGGAAAAAAAAAAAAAGTATGTCGTTATTGCCTGAGGCTATAGGACAGCTCACAATTTTCTCCAGTCCTTTCACCAAATCTTTATCACCCAATACCAAATACATACACCCAAGCATTTCCCTCTATCATCTGTCTTGGCACACCTATTTGGGGAAATCTAGGGCAAAATTCCCATCATACCTGTGCCTAAGGAAAGTCTATATTCTCTAGAATAAAAAAAATAGGAAGTCTGTCCTCTGTGTGTGTTATGCAACTGATCTGTGGTGTCAGTACTCCAAAATCTGGTGCTAATAATTAGAAGGTTTTGTCGTTCTTATCATTAAGAAACTCAAAATAATGGTTACGTATTACAACAAAATTTTAAAAGTTAAGTTCAGGTTCTGAATATAATAAGCCTTGGAAACTTTTACTCTGAAATCACACTGGCCTATTAAAAAAGAAATATACACTCCATGTGTATACCTCAAAGCATCACTGTTTGGATAAAACTGAGGGAAAATTTTGTTTAAGATAGACTAATACATAGATACTAAAAAATGAAACAATTCTAATGAAAATAAAAACCTTAGATAAGGTTTATTATGTTAGTTACTTCAGATGTTAGACTAGGAGAACATAGAATTTCCTTTCCATTTCTTGCAAAGTGAACCAATTATTTTTAGCCTGTCTGAAGTAGGGAAATGGGAAAACTATTGCTTAATTTTAATAGAAGAAAAAAATAGTCAATATTTTAGGGCTATCCAATAGAAAATGAGAATGAATTTCAAATGTGTTTTAGCTAGGCCAATTACATATATCTGTGGTTTTTCATACTATCTAGTAGGTTATCATGCTCGCATAGTTAAAATGCCAGAGGAATGCACTTAACTGCAGAATGCAGATCAAAGAAAAATATTGTTTATATAGTGGGAGGTAAGATAGTTCCTGTAAGTGGAAAGCCTCAAGATATCTTTCAACTAGCCAGTGTCAACAGATTTCTTAAATTTTAATATTCTTAGTCTGTTCATACATGTTTTATTCCAAATTATTCAAGTTCAGCCATAGCAGTCCTGAGAGTTTCAAGATAATGCTTCCTTTAGACTTATTACCTCCATCTTCTCTTAACATTCATACCCGGACATTTAAGAAATTAAGATATTTATTAGTTTTTCAGTTTTTATCAAATAATTCAAGAAGGTTCTTCTAGGCAGTTAGAAAATAATCCTGCAAAAATAGAATTCTTAAAAGACTGCTTTTTTTTTCTGTCCTAGCCTTATACCAGTCTACAACTATCATTCTTACTTAGAGACAAAATGACAAACTTTATTAAATAATATAAATGTACATATTCCAACAGCTAAAAGGTTTTATTTCACTTCTCTCCAACCTGTCTGGTAGGTAACCGGTACGTAAACTGAGAGTGACACAGAGATGAGAAGTCGCTAAACAATGTCATGTCTGTATCTACGTGTCTGGTGAATATTGCTGTGTTTCCACAGTGAAAAGACAGGAGAATATCTTCTAATAATATCCAAAGGGCTAGTGAAAGTGCCAGCCCTAACAGGTCATTTCAATCTGACTGCTGCCAACACTACCCCATATTATTAAGTCTTCAAATGAGAAGAGTCTTTCTAGTTCCCATTGCCAGGAAACAGACAAGGCATATGATGTAGAATCCATAAATAGTGAGTTTATCCCAAGTTAAGCTTTGAAGTGATTTTGACTGCTAGAGATACTCAATCTTTAGCCTTTAATAAATTATATTAGTTCACTCTGAACTGTTTGAAATATTCAAGAACAAAGAACTGTTCACCTCAAAATTAAGATATGAATTTTAGCAACAGGTTTTACATGACGGCATGCCTGCTGCTAAACAAGGAGACAAGCACACCCTCATGTATTTCTTATTTGGCTTCAGTCTGAAATTTATTTTGTATTTTGGGTTCTTTATTAACATTTTATATTTTATTTTGTTAACCTCTGCATTAAACACTGTGCCTGGCACAGAGTAGGAAGTGAAATCATGATAAATAAATTGCATTGGGGGGGCGGTGGAAAGATGGCGGAGGAGTAAGACGCGGAGATCACCTTCCTCCCCACAAATACACCAGAAATACATCTACATGTGGAACAACTCCTACAGAACACCTACTGAATGCTGGCAGAAGACCTCAGACCTCCCAAAAGGCAAGAAACTCCCCACGTATCTGGGTAGGGCGAAAGAAAAAATTAATTAAAAACAGAGACAATAGAATAGGGACGGCACCTGCACCAGTGGGAGGGAGCCGTGAAGGAGGAAAGGTCTCCACACACTAGGAAGCCCCTTCGCGGGCAGAGATTGCGTGAGGCGGAGCGGGGAGCTTCGGAGCCGCGGGGGAGAGCACAGCAACAGGGGTGCGGAGGGCAAAGCGGAGAGATTCCCGCACAGAGGATCAGAGCCGACCGGCACTCACCAGCTCGAGAGGCTTGTGTGCTCGCCCCCCGAGGCGGGCGGGGCTGCGAGCTGAGGCTCGGTTTCGGTTTCGGTCGGAGCTCAGGGAGAGGACTGGGGTTGGCGGCTTGAACATAGCCCGAAGGGGTTAGTGCGCCACGGCTAGCCGGGAGGGAGTCCGGGGAAAAGGCTGCACCTGCTGAGGAGGCAAGAGACTTTTTCTTGTGTATGCTTCTATGTAAGATTTTGTCTCTATAACTTTGCTTCCACCATTTGTCCTAAGGTTCTATCCTTCCCTTTTTTTTTTCCTCTAAATAATTATTTTTTTAATTCAATAACTTTATTATACTTTATTTTATTTTACTGTATCTTCTTTCTTTCTGTATTTTTTCCTTCCTTCCCTCATTCCTTCCTTCCTTCCCTCCTCCCTCCCTCCCTCCTTTCTTTCCTTCTTGCCTTCTTCCTTTCTTTTCTTCTTTCTTTCTTTCTTCCTTCCCTCCTTCCTTCCTTCCCTCCTCTCTTTCTTTCTTTCTTTCTTTCTTTCCTATTTCCTCCTACTTATACTAATTCTCTCTACTTTCTCTCCCTTTTATTCTGAGCCGAGTGGATGAAAGGCTCTTGCTGCTCCAGCCAGGAGTCAGGACTCTGCCTCTGAGGTGGGAGAGCCAACTTCAGAACACTCGTCAAGAAGAGACCTCCCAGCCCCACATAATATCAAACGGCGAAAATCTCCCAGAGATCTCCATCTCAACACCAGCACCCAGCTTCGCTCAACGACCAGCAAGCTACAGTGCTGGACAACCTATGCCAACCATATAGCAAAACAGGAACACAACCCCACCCACTAGCAGAGAGGCTGCCTAAAATCATAATAAGTCCACAGACACCCCAAAACACACCACCAGACGTGGACCTGCCCACTAGAGAGACAAGATCTAGCCTCATACACCACAACACAGCCACTAGTCCCCTCCACCAGGAAGCCTACACAACGCACTGAACCAACCTTAGCCACTGGAGACAGACATCAAAAACAACGGGAGCTACGAACTTGCAGCCTGCAAAAAGGTGAACCCAATCACAGTAAGATAAGCAAAATGAGAAGACAGAAAAACACACAGCAGATGAAGGAGCAGGATAAAAACCCACCAGACCTAACAAATGAAGAGGAAATAGGCAGTCTACCTGAAAAAGAGTTCAGAATAATGATAGTAAAGATGATCCAAAATCTTGGAAATAGAATGGACAAAATGCAAGAAGCAGTTAACAAGGACCTAGAAGAAATAAAGATGAAACAGACAATGATGAACAACACAATAAATGAAATGAAAAATACTCTAGATGGGATCAATAGCAGAATAAATGAGGCAGAAGAACGGATAAGTGACCTGGAAGATAAAATAGTGGAAATAACTACTGCAGAGCAGAATAAAGAAAAAAGAATGAAAAGAACTGAGGACAGTCTCAGAGACCTCTGGGACAACATTAAACGCACCAACATTCGAATTATAGGGGTTCCAGAAGAAGAAGAGAAAAAGAAAGGGACTGAGAAAATATTTGAAGAGATTATAGTTGAAAACTTCCCTAATATGGGAAAGGAAATCGTTAATCAAGTCCAGGAAGCACAGAGAGTCCCATACAGGATAAATTCAAGGAGAAATACGCCAAGACACATATTAATCAAACTGTCAAAAACTAAATACAAAGAAAGCATATTAAAAGCAGCAAGGGAAAAACAACAAATAACACACAAGGGAATCCCCATAAGGTTAACAGCTGATCTCTCAGCAGAAACTCTACAAGCCAGAAGGGAGTGGCAGGACATACTGAAAGTGATGAAGGAGAAAAACCTGCAACCAAGATTACTCTACCCAGCAAGGATCTCATTCAGATTTGATGGAGAAATTAAAACCTTTACAGACAAGCAAAAGCTGAGAGAGTTCAGCACCACCAAACCAGCTTTACAACAAATGCTAAAGGAACTTCTCTAGACAAAAACACAAGAGAAGGAAAAGTCCTATAATAACGAACCCAAAACAATTTAGAAAATGGGAATAGGAACATACATATCGATAATTACCTTAAATGTAAATGGACTAAATGCTCCCACCAAAAGACACAGATTGGCTGAATGGATACAAAAACAAGACCCATATATATGCTGTCTACAAGAGACCCACTTCAGACCTAGAGACACATACAGACTGAAAGTAAGGGGATGGAAAAAGATATTCCATGCAAATGGAAACCAAAAGAAAGCTGGAGTAGCAATTCTCATATCAGACAAAATAGACTTTAAAATAAGGACTATCAGAAGAGACAAAGAAGGACACTACATAATGATTAAGGGATCGATCCAAGAAGAAGATATAACAATTGTAAATATTTATGCACCCAACATAGGAGCACCTCAATACATAAGGCAAAAACTAGCAGCCATAAAAGGGGAAATCGACAGTAACACATTCATAGTAGGGGACTTCAACACCCCACTTTCACCAATGGACAGATCATCCAAAATGAAAATAAATAAGGAAACACAAGCTTTAAATGATACATTAAACAGGATGGACTTAATTGATATTTATAGGACACTCCATCCAAAAACAACAGAATACACATTTTTCTCAAGTGCTCATGGAACATTCTCCAGGATAGATCATATCTTGGGTCACAAATCAAGCCTTGGTAAATTTAAGAAAATTGAAATTATATCAAGTATCTTTTCCGACCACAACGCCATGAGATTAGATATCAATTATAGGAAAAGAGCAGTAAAAAATACAAACACATGGAGGCTAAACAATACACTACTTAGTAACGAAGTGATCACTGAAGAAATCAAAGAGGAAATTAAAAAATACCTAGAAACAAATGACAATGGAGATACAACGACCCAAAACCTATGGGATGCAGCAAAAGCAGTTCTAAGAGGGAAGTTTATAGCAATACAAGCCCACCTTAAGAAGCAGGAAACATCTCGAATAAACAACCTAACCTTGCACCTCAAGCAATTAGAGAAAGAAGAACAAAAAAACCCCAGAGTTAGCAGAAGGAAAGAAATCATAAAAATCAGATCAGAAATAAATGAAAAAGAAATGAAGGAAACAATAGCAAAGATCAATAAAACTAAAAGCTGGTTCTTTGAGAAGATTAACAAAATTGATAAACCATTAGCCAGACTCATCAAGAAAATAAGGGAGAAGACTCAAATCAATAGAATCAGAAATGAAAAAGGAGAAGTAACAACTGACACTGCAGAAATACAAAAAATCATGAGGGATTACTACAAGCAACTCTATGCCAATAAAATGGACAATCTGGAAGAAATGGACAAATTCTTAGAAATGCACAAACTGCCAAGACTGAATCAGGAAGAAATAGAAAATATGAACAGACCAATCACAAACACTGAAATTGAAACTGTGATTAAAAATCTTCCAACAAACAAAAGCCCAGGACCAGATGGCTTCACAGGCGAATTCTATCAAACATTTAGAGAAGAGCTAACACCTATTCTTCTCAAACTCTTCCAAAATATAGCAGAGGGAGGAACACTCCCAAACTCATTCTACGAGGCCACCATCACCTTGATACCAAAACCAGACAAGGATGTCACAAAGAAAGAAAACTACAGGCCAATATCACTGATGAACATAGATGCAAAAATCCTCAACAAAATACTAGCAAACAGAATCCAACAGCACATTAAAAGGATCATACACCATGATCAAGTGGGGTTTATTCCAGGAATGCAAGGATTCTTCAATATACGCAAATCTATCAATGTGATTAACCATATTAACAAATTGAAGGAGAAAAACCATATGATCATCTCAATAGATGCAGAGAAAGCTTTTGACAAAATTCAACACCCATTTATGATAAAAACCCTGCAGAAAGTAGGTGTAGAGGGAACTTTCCTCAATATAATAAAGGCCGTATATGACAAGCCCACAGCCAACATCATCCTCAATGGCGAAAAACTGAAAGCATTTCCACTAAGGTCAGGAACAAGACAAGGTTGCCCACTCTCACCACTCTTATTCAACATAGTTTTGGAAGTTTTAGCCACAGCAATCAGAGAAGAAAAGGAAATAAAAGGAATCCAAATCGGAAAAGAAGAAGTAAAGCTGTCACTGTTTGCAGATGACATGATACTATACATAGAGAATCCTAAAGATGCTACCAGAAAACTACTAGAGCTAATCAATGAATTTGGTAAAGTAGCAGGATACAAAATTAATGCACAGAAATCTCTGGCATTCCTATATACTAACGATGAAAAATCTGAAAGTGAAATCAAGAAAACACTCCCATTTACCATTGCAACAAAAAGAATAAAATATCTAGGAATAAACCTACCTAAGGAGACAAAAGACCTGTATGCAGAAAATTATAAGACACTGATGAAAGAAATTAAAGATGATACAAACAGATGGAGAGATATACCATGTTCTTGGATTGGAAGAATCAACATTGTGAAAATGACTCTACTTCCCAAAGCAATCTATAGATTCAATGCAATCCCTATCAAACTACCACTGGCATTTTTCACAGAACTAGAACAAAAAATTTCACAATTTGTATGGAAACACAAAAGACCCCGAATAGCCAAAGCAATCTTGAGAACAAAAAATGGAGCTGGAGGAATCAGGCTGCCTGACTTCAGACTATACTACAAAGCTACAGTAATCAAGACAGTATGGTACTGGCACAAAAACAGAAAGATAGATCAATGGAATAGGATAGAAAGCCCAGAGATAAACCCATGCACATATGGTCACCTTATCTTTGATAAAGGTGGCAGGAATATACAGTGGAGAAAGGACAGCCTCTTCAATAAGTGGTGCTGGGAAAATTGGACAGGTACATGTAAAAGTATGAGATTAGATCACTCCCTAACACCATACACAAAAATAAATGGATTTATTTAAATGGATTAAAGCTCAAAATGGATTTTTTGCTTACCTTTACTTTTTTTATTATGTGTTTGAATTTAACTAAGCAAAATTTTTAATATTTTATTTTGAGATAATTGTTGATTCACTGATTCTGTATTTTGATAGAGAGGTTCTTAATTATAATGTAGTCAAATTTATCAATATTTACCATTATGGTTAGTGTTATTTTTCTTTTTTTTAGTCCTATTTAAGAAATCCTTCCCTATCTGAGATCATGAATACTGTCTCCTATATTATCTTCCAAAATGTTCAAAATTTTGCCTTTTATATTTACATCTTTAATGTGCCTGAATTTATTATATTTTTTAGTATATTGTGAAGTTGGAGTCCACTTTCATATTTTTTTCTTATTCACAATCTATCTAATGCCATTTATGGGAAAGTTCATCCTTTCTCCACTTATCTCCAGTGCCATCTCTGTCACTGATTAAATGTCTACAAATTGTGGGTCTTTCTCTGAGGTTTGTAATCAAATCATTCTTTATCCTTAATAAAATTTTATGTGTTACTAGTATTTAGAGATGTGACTGACTTCTCAATGATGATTTCTAGCTGCCAGTCTTGTTAATACTAATAATTTGTCTATAGGTTATTTTATGTTCTCAATACTGACAGTCAGCTACAAATAATGACAGTTTTATTTCTTTCTTGCCAACCTTGATACATTTTATTTCTTTTTCTGGCCAGATTGCAGCTGCTAGGATCTTCAGGACAGTGTTGAAAAGAAGAGCCACTGGGGGGAGTGGCCAAGATGGTGGAGTGTGAAGACCCCTCCCATGGGCACACCAAAATTTCAACTACTTGTAGAGCAACTACTGATGAGAAAAACTGGAACACCAGCAGAAAAGACCTTCTACAACTAAAGATATATAAAAGGAACCACAACGAGATGGGTAGGAGGTATGGAGATATGGTGTAGTCAAGACCAATACACCCAAGTGGGCAACTCACAAACAGGAGGATAATTATAATTGCAGAGGTTGTTCCCAAAGAGCAAGGAGTCCAAGCCCCAAAGTGGGCTCCCCAGCCCTGGAGTCCTGCACCGGGAAGATGAATACCCAGAACATTTGGCTTTGAAGGTCAGTGGGGCTTATTTTCAGGAGAGCCAGAGGGCTGTGGGAAATAAGAGACTTGACTCTTAAAGGACACACATACTTTGTGGCTGTCTGGAGGGGTGGGATAGGGAGGGTGGGAGGGAGGGAGACAAAGAGGGAAGAGATATGGGAACATATATATATGTATAACTGACTCACTCTGTTATAAAGCAGAAACTAACACACCATTGTAAAGCAATTATACCCCAATAAAGATGTTAAAAAAAAAAAAAACTATTAATGCTAAAAAAAATTAAAAATTGCATTGAACACTCTTTGTGTTCTTCTTTCAGTGAAACCCTTAGAGAAGGATATGGTTCCTTGAAGCATTAGTGCTGGTACTGTGAAAGGTTACAGTTGAAATAATGTTTTTAAAGAAAACATGCAGGCATTTAGCATGGGCCAAAATACTCTTGTTGGTCAGGTGGGACTCCCACTGAAATTTTATCCACAACATGACTATCCCAAAACCCAGGCTCACTGCATGGGTGAAAAACTAGGATTGAAATTGACCCCAAAGAAAAGAAAACAGTGTTTACTTGTAGGACTAGTCATTACATTTACTTCCCATGAAGAACTATTTACCTATGTAAGTAAGACAACTTTGAACATACTATCTTGATGGAAATGTTACAGTAACACATAATTTACATCTGCTGATCACGATGCAGTTTGTCAGCAGGAGTAGCTTTTATACAAAGTATGCCAAATAGGAGTAAAGAGTTAAGTGGTCCATGTACAATTAGCCTCCCCTAAAGCAAGCAAATTATCCAAAGAATTGCTTACCCTCCCCACATTACTAAAGGGAGTGAAAACATGATTGTATTTAGTAAACTCCTGTACATATATACGGTAGACACATTTCATATATCTAGCCTTCCCCAGCTTCCTTTGTGATTTCATGTTACTGGAAACAACTTTGGGCAAACTGGAGGTGAAGTCAGAAAACGGATGCGCCAAAGCTTTCCCTCACTCTCTCTCTCTCTCTCTCTGTATGTCTCTCTCTCTCTCTCTCTCTGTGTCTCTCTCTCTCTTTTGGCCCCTTCCTTGCTTTGACTGATTTTTTGTTTGTTTGTTTGTTTGTTTTTAAACTAGCTTTAGCTTTAACTGATTTTTTTCTGTCACAGATGTTACTAATGATGCATAAATTGCTGGAACCAATGTGGAAAATATTGCACAAAAGAAACACTATCCTTTTAGTTTTATTGCCAGGTATAATTGATTCCATACAGTCTGGCCATCATTCTAGTTGATTCTATTTCTTCCAGTACTTCTTTTGGGGAGAATGAGAGATGGAGTAAAAGAGTTGCGTTTACCTAACTGCTCAGAAATTTAAAAATAGGAAATGATCATTTAAATACCTTACTTACTTTGCTTTATTTTTATATTTATTTATATTTTAACTCATTTTTCAATGGCCAAACATGATTTGACCTTTATAGTTTAAAATATAACTTATCAAGATTAACAGGCTATTAAATGTGCAGGTGGTCTCTTAAAAATGTTTAATTATAGGACATTTGCCACAAAGGCTCCTTAAATAATATTTCACCTGATGAGCTTTCCTTAAATATCCAACTTTAGATTACACAGTGTTTTGCAAATGACTTGATACTTGAACAAAACTCTCGCATTTACTTCTGCTACCTGAATATTTGTATGTGATAAGTCCTTTTCTCATGAGTCATACATCAGGGAATCCTACTGAAAAATAAATCCCTCAAACTTTTTAAATAGTTAATTTGACATTTTTTTTGGTGATGTGTGTTTTGATTAAGTTGAAACCAAGAAAAAATAGTAAAAATAAGCTATCTGATATATATATATATATATATATATATATATATATATATCTGTTTATTCACTATGAATAACATGTAGAAGCAAGGTCATTATACCTCCTACAGAAAGGCAGACTTCAGTGATCTCACAGATATTTTTTTCTTCTTTATATTATTTTATCCATAAATGATGTAGGTCATACTTGAAGAGATAATGAGAATTTGGAATGTGATGATGTCCAAAGCATCCCTCCCACTCCCAAAAGCATCTTTATTTTTCTTCACGTTATTCCAGAATGTTTATTAAAATATATTTTCCAAACACATGGAAACATTTGCAGAAATGTCACATAGCCAACACTAATTCAATACTTCTTTTTACATTGCTGTCTTTTTAGATCTTTAGATCCGCTCATCTTTCACTGTTCTTGAGAAGTCTGTGAAAGGGATTACATTTCTCTGCATCTAGATAGAATAATTTTATCTTATGTCTACCTAATTTCTTTCCAGCAGTGGAAGACTTCAAGACTGTAAGCAAAAGAACTTGCCAGCAGCCCAGAGCATATGTTCTAAACTTGCCTATAAATTAAGCACAGAGAAAGTGACATGCAAATATATTTGAAAATAACGATGGCAATTTAGCAGAAGCAAAAGACATAAAATATATAGTTTTATGTTTTAGATAGATAGTTGTGTTCAGAGAAACCCAGAGCTTCTTACTACTAGTTAAAGGGAAATAGACATCTAGCATGTATTGAAAGACATCATTGTAATAGCACCTTCACTTTGAATCAACTTAAACTACGACTTTAAATGCATGCTAATGATAAATGCTAGTAACTGAAAGTTAGGAGAATGTGTTAGTGATCTTCTCAATCAGTTGTAAGACATAATACAAGTAAGTCTCTGATGTTTGCTATAACAAAGCTCAAAGCAAAGGCAGTTAAGGTACCATGTGCTCATCTAATATGAAGACAAGTAATCTGAAAGAACCAAAGAAAGTCTTGTAGGTACAGATAATTGTGCTTTAATTATTTTATTTCCACGATGATTTACTTTATTCCAGATAGAAACTTGCTCTGTAAAGAGAAGAATGATATTGCATTTCCTGTTTTTGTTTTCATTCCAATGGAAAAAAAAAAAAAAAAAAAAGAAAGAGCAAGGGGAGGCACATGTCTGCTAGGTCTGGTGACACAGGCACTGCTGCTTCCCTCGGATTCCAGATTGGTTCACCAGGAGCAAGTGTTAGGGACAAAGCTGGAGATAACCAAGGTTCCAACCCTGAAGACTGAGGGCCACGGTTGCCAGCAGCCAGGAGTGTCCCGCCAGCTCTGGCTCAGGCTGTCATCTCCAAAGTTTACCTCTACACATGAAACTGGGGGAAATAAAATTACTTAAACTTATTTTTACATCAAAATTCATGGTGCAAGAAAATAGTGAGTTCAAGGAAATATATTATTTCATAAAGACCTTCCTTCAACTCATATAATTGAATTTTTCATTGGATAAGAAGGGCTGAAATATACTCTCAATTAGTTTTATTGTGAAAAAAAAGTATACCATTTCTCTATTTGTGTTACAAATAAATCTCTTCTTTTTAACGATTTTTTATGGTGACACCCAAATTCTCGCTCTCTCTTTTTTTTTTTTTTTTTTTTTTTTTTTTTTT
>NW_006774294.1:291081-296697 GCF_000442215.2 Lipotes vexillifer | reverse complement strand
TTTTTTTGTGACCCCCAAATTTTTCTGCTTTTTTTTTTTTTTTTTTTTTTTTTTTTTTTTTGCGGTACACGGGCCTCTTACTGTTGTGGCCTCGCCCATTGCGGAGCACAGGCTCCGGACGCGCAGGCTCAGCGGCCATGGCCCACGGGCCCAGCCGCTCCATGGCATGTGGGATCCTCCCGGACCGGGGCACGAACCCGTGTCCCCTGCATCGGCAGGCGGACTCTCGACCACTGCGCCACCAGGGAAGCCCCCAAATTCTCTTTTTATCCCCATTCTTTCCCCCTAGACAAATGGTAGACTCCTCCCAAGTTTCTTACAGGCTCCAACCTAGGCTGAAGCCCAGAAAATCTCCGGAATAAGAGAAATAAATCCTACTACATGTGCACACCTCAAAATATCTTGAGGACAACTCAGATTTATTACATCCAGAACTGAGCTCTAATCCATATCCCTTCTAAAAATAAAAACCTTCTAAAAATAATCTATACTCCTTCTAAAACTAAAAACATAAATAAAAACTATCTCCCCTCATCTTCATTGTCACAATCTAATCACCTAAGTTAGAAATCAGAAAGCCACTTCAGGATTTTTCTCTTCTGCCCTATGCCACTCCCTCTACCTCACATCCAGTTAGTAACCAATACATGTCATTGCTGTCATTAATATTTGTCTTTTTTTTTTTTTTTTGCATGGAACTGTCACCACTACCATGATTTCATTGTTATAGTCCTGACCTCTTCATGCCCCACTTATTTCCCATCTGTACGCTACTGTCAGAGTAAAATTTCTTCAATACAAAGGAGCTAATTTTGTCTCTTCTTTTTTAAAATACTGCCCTCTGCTTCCCACTCCATCAAACTTAAAGCTCTTAGCGTAATACACAAGATACCTCATGACCTAACTGCGTTTTTTTTACTTCCATCTCTTCCAGGTACTCATGTCCTTCTGTCCTACACAACCACCATATATACCAACATTACAAATAAAACAAATTAAGTTACTTAAAAGAACCTTGCTCTATTGTACCCTCAGACCTTTGTAAATACCAGTTCATCTACCTGCTTTTTCCAAGTTTGCTTTTTTTGGGCTGGTGAATGCTTAGTTACAGTTTCACATTAAGATTAAATATCACCTCCTTTATATAATCAGCCCTGATCCCTTCCCTGTGCTATCTTGGTAACTTATGTACTTACTTCACTTTCTCACAGTTTGTCTGTGACTGTTGACATTGCATACTTCCTCACTAGACTTGGAGAAATGTAAGTGCAGAAATCCTGTGTTATTCATGTTTGACTTCTCAGCACTTAGTCACTCTGCTTTGACATTTTTGCACAAATGGTGACCTGAAAATATATGCATTATGACCTAAGAGACTGGAGAAATAAGATAATATTTTCTACAGAATGATGAGTGTTGATGTTTTCTTTCAGTTAAAGGTTCATATAAATCTTATTCATTCATGTGAACTGTTCTATTTCGCTGACACCTTAAGGGCAATAATATTAACAGGATGGGATGAGAGTGAGATTTAAAAATGCAAAGTTATAGTTTGATGATCATTTACTTTGTTTAATAAATCCATGCATTAGAGCATTTCTCAAAATCCCATCACCATACATGCTTTCATTTTAGCCGCAAGCTATCATCTGGGCATGGAGATATTTAAATACTTATTTTACTGCTGAGGACACTAACCGTTAGAGAGGTTAAATGATTTTACCAAGGCATAATGTTAGAAAATGTAGGAAACAAGACTTAAACCCATATCCTCTAGCTACGAGTCCAGAGTTCTTTCCTCTCACATCATCAACTGTGTAAATAAGGTCCAGACATGTATTTTTGATGTTGGATGTATGGAGTCTTTCATAATCTCTGGTCAGATGCCGAAATTAAGTTAGAAGTGTAAGAGATTTATTGAGAAGTAACCCCTGGGATCAGAGAAAGCAGGATTGTGCAGAGTCTCAGACTATAACGCATTTATGACAGACTCTCAGTCACCCAAAGGAGAGCTTTGGAGCACAGATTACAAGTCAGGTAAGTCTCTCACTGTGCAGAAATTGCCAGGCCCTGCTGTCTTCACTCTGCTCAGTCATTGGCAGGGGCTACTCTGGAAGTACTTGACCTTGGTTCAAAAGTGAGGCAGATCCCCCAGGTGCCAACAGCTGGAGGCTGTCAGCTAACTACCCTCCTTGCAGCTAGATTGCCAGGTCTTTCTTGAAGGTACTGCAATAGTAACTTACATTCACACATAAGCTGTGGAGTTATAGGAGTCTAAAAGTTCTTGGAAATGGTGAAGCAAGAAACAAGCAGTGAATTAACATAGATTGTAGAAAAGAAGTTGGCTCTGAAGGGTATTGAAGTTAAATATGTTTAAAGTCTTGTTTCGAGAAAACTGTGCTCCACCAAAAGTTCACATGAGCTATATTACTTTATGAATTTGTCTCCCTTCACCAAGAAAATAGGTTGGCCATACTCAGTGATTCTTTTCTAACAATCTTCAGAATATGAGAAAACATTTCCTTATGAGTCACATAATTCTATTTTGGTGACTTGTAAGCAAGTTTGTACATGAAACATGAAAATGGAAAACAGCTGGACTTAAAATTTTGTATATGAGAATTTTCTTTAGTAGTTTATCAGTTTATAGAATGTATAAGATGGCTTAGAAATTACCATTGTCAAAAGTGGCCAGATGACTCCTGAAAAGCAAATCTAATTTCAGCATCAAAAGAGTTTAAAACATAAAAATACTGCATAATACTGCATAAGAATCCAAGGATTCTTACATAAGAAAAATTTGTAGAGTTACATAGTTAAGTATTGGATAACTCAAATAATCATCTTGAGATAAGTGGAAATAATATTAGAAAAATCATTGCTGAGGAAGTACACATTTTCAGCTCTTTCTCAGTTTTCATCCTGAATATATTATGTTGGATGTATGGAGTATGGATGTATGTATGCTTATGAATATTTTGCTAAAGTGAAGTAGGATTAGCTATCCATTTATAGGTGTAAATAAATTTATTTACTTATTTACAGCATCTGAACCATTTAGAAGTCAAACAAATACAGTTCAGCAACTATTTTCCAAACAGTTGAAAACCATTGACTTATATTTTTCACAGAATTCTGAAGAGAATCAAAGTGTGTAATTCTCAGCAATATTTACAACATCCCCCTTCAAATCCTTATCCTATTTATCAGATATAGTCATCACTCTTCCTCCATCCCCAACAAACATTTTTTTTTTCTTTTTCTCCATTTCCTTTTCTCTCCAATCTTGTGTTATGAAAGTTAACTTAGTCAGCCTTTAATAAGCTAGAAGCCTTAAAAATTTCAGGGGGAGAATGAGAAATATTAGTCTGGTAATAGCAATATTCTCTTTGAGTAGGGAATATCATGAATACAAACTAATTAATGTAACTTTTGTTCTAGTCACATTTTGCAGAACTCACTCAACTTTCACAATTTTGTATAATGTTCAGGCATTATGGAAAAGCATTTTCAGAATGTCAAACTACTTAGGAATGTATTTTGAGAAGTAAATCAATAGCCATTATGTCACTGTAGATGTTTTCTTCTGGGCCTCAACAACCTATGTGTTTACAAGCATTTTAATGACAAAAATCACAATGGCTTGAAGTTCACACAGGCTCTTTTTTTTTTTTTTTTTTTTAAACAGAATCCGATTTCCTAATAATTCCTGGAATTCTCACTTACAACACAAATCCATCTTGGATGTCACTAACTTCACAGTTAGCATCTGGTCTGTAACACACTTTGCCCTTAGGTCACCTCCTGCTGGCTCAAGGTCAGGATCCCTAGGGTTTCTGCTGCTTACACTACAAATACTTTTCTCTATGTATGGACCCAGTGCATCCTACAATGTATTACCACGGTTATGGTAACCAAGTTGTGATGTTTTAAAAGACGTCAATGAGTGACTGGGGACAATACAAGGAAACAGTCAAACAAAAACTAAATAAAGTTGAATACTCTCCCAGGATTATATAACACAAAATTTATAGGAAGTTCATATTATGCAAGCTGTTTCATAGGTACATAATAAAATTTTAAAGATGTAGAAAATTTTGTTTTTTATGGAAATTCAAATTAGCCCTTTGATTATGAAGTAAGCATACATGGCAAAGACTATAGCAAGAAGACATTTTGCTTTTGAATGTTTTTGTTTTATTCTGTTTTGTTGTGGATTTTTGCTATAGAGATTCTTAATCCAGCAGTTTATATTATTTAGGTGTCGCAGGGTTATTCTACATCTTTTGTAGTTCTTTTGTAGTAACTTCTTAGGTAGCTACATGAGGCATGAAGGCCTTCTTTGTACTAAATGAGTACTTTGTACTTAAATAAATACAAAGAACCCTAAGAGCCAGGACAAAGTCAGGCAGACCTCCAGACTAGCGTGGCCCATGACCCAGGTTCACTTACTTCATGGAGCACAGAAGCAGAAAAAGAAAGCTAAATTTGAGCTCTGAATGCAGCAATCCCATGCTCAGACTCAACAATCAATGTGGGTATGTAAGAGTGAGGAGGATGGAAGGATAGGAAGGTTCTTTCTTGCCAATACTGCTGAAGGAACAAAAGTTCCTGTATTATTCATTAATTTAGGGATACTGACAGAAGAAGAAATGTATGGTTCTTCCTACAGTTTCAACCCATGATTCTTGTATTCATTATGGTTAACTTGTCTGTAATTAACGAAAATCTGAAATAATACACACGTACTGATTTTTCTCTCGCATAACAGATGTCATGAGGTAGAATTCAGCTGTCATTTGAAAGTTTCATTGTCCTCACACACCCAAATACCCTCTGAACCTTGTATTATGCAACTTCTTTCATAGCACATTATTCTGCAAACCACATGTGCCTCTTTCTGCTTTTTAAGCATGCTGTGCTCATTTCTGTTTTAGGGCCCATAAAATATGACCCAAAATTGATCTATCTAAGGGTCTGATGACCTGAGCTATTCAGAAGTGTCTGGATAATTGGCCTTTGTTCTACTTTTGCAGAAATAAATTCAGAAAAGTACTTAGGACTGGGTGTCTTTGCACAAGAGTGGTAAATAAGAGCCTTATTAATGCTGGATTTGTCTCATTGTGTACTGATGAATAAATTTTATATTTCTGTAGATAGCATGTTTATACTTTTTCACTTCTTGATTTCCCATTGTAAGCCTTACTTACTTACCACTATGGAAGATGGAAATTTAGTTGCCTTTCACTTTCTCCCACTTCATTACATTTTACCTAAGTATCCTTCTTTCCAACGTACAGTTATACCTCTTTTTATTGCACTTTGAAGATGTTGCTTACTTTTACAAATTGAAATTCTGTGGCAATCCTGTGTCAAGCAAGTCTATCAGCTCAGTTTTTCCAACAGCATTTGCTGTGTCACATTTTGGTAATTATAGCAATATTTCAAATGTTTCCATTATTTTTATGTTTGTTATGGTGATCTGTGACCAGGGATCTTTGATGTTACTATTGTAATTGTTTTGCGACGCCATGAACCACAACAACATGAAATGGCAAACTTAATCCATAAATGTTGTACTGCTCTGCTGACTGCTCTCTCCCTCATCTCTTTCCC
>NW_006774294.1:275392-291071 GCF_000442215.2 Lipotes vexillifer | reverse complement strand
TCTTTCCCTCCTCAGGCCTCCCCATTCCCTGAGACACAACGATATTGAAATTAGGCCAGTTAATAACCCTACAGTGGCTTCTAAGTGTTCAAGTGAAAGGAAGAATAGCATGTCTCTCACTAGATCAAAAGCTAGAAATGATGAAGCTTGGTGAAGAAGGCATATCTAAAGCTGAGACAGGCAGAAAGCTAGGCCTCTTCGCCAAACAGTTAGTCACATTGTGAATGCAAAGGAAAAGTTCTTGAAGGAAATGAAAAGTGCTATACCAGTGAACACACAAATGATAAGAAAGTGAAACAGCCTATTGCTGATATGGAGAATGTTTCGGTGATCTGGATAGATCAAACCAGCCACAACATCCCCTTAAGCCAAAGCCTAATCCAGAACAAGAGCCTAACTCTTCAATTCTATGAAGGCTGAGAGAAGTGAGGAAGCTGCAGAAGAAACGTTTGAAGCTAGCAGAAGTTGGTTCATGGGTTTAAGGAAAGAAGCCAACTTCATGACAAGAAAGTGTAAGGTGAAGCAGCAAGTGCTGATATAGAACCTGCAGCAAGTTATCCAGAAGATCTAGCTAAGATAATTAATGAAGGTGGCTCCACTACACAACGAATTTTCAGTGCAGACAAAACAACCTTTTCTTGGAAGAAGAGGACATCTAAGACTTTCATAGCTAGAGAGGAGAAGTCAATGCCTGGCTTCAAAGATTGAAAGGACAGGCTGACTCTCTTATTAGGGGCTAATGCAGCGGGTGACTTGAAGTTGAAGCTAATGCTCATTTACCAATTTGAAAATCTTAGGGCCTTTATGAAGTATATGCTAAATGTACTCTGCCTGCTCTATAAATGAGACAATAAAGCCTAGATGACAGCACATCTGTTGACAGCATGGTTTATTGAATATTTAAAGACTACTGTTGAGACCTACTGTTCAGAAAAAGAGATTCCTTTCAAAATACTACTGCTCATTGACAAGGCACCTAGTGACCCAAGAGGTCTGATGAAGATGTATAACGATATTAATATTGTTTTCATGCCGGCTAACACAGCATCCATTCTGCAGCCCATGGATCAAGGAGTAATTTTGACTTTCAAGTCTTATTACTGAAATTTTGTAAGGTTACCATTGCCATAGATAGAGATTCCTCCAATGAATCTGGGCAAAGTAAATTGAAAACCTTCTGGAGAGGATTCCCCATTTTAGATGCCATGAAGAACATTAGTGATTCATGGGAAGAGGTCCAAATGTCAACTCTAAAAGGAGTTTGGAAGAAGTTGATTACAACCCTCATGGATGACTTTGAAAGGTTCAAGACTTTAGTGGATGAAGTAACTGCATATGTGGTGAAAATAGCAGGAGAGGTAGAATTATAAGTGGAGACTGGAGATGGGACTGAATTTCTACAATCTCAGGATAAATGTTAATGAATGGGGATTTGCTTCTTATGGATGAGTAAAGAAAGTTGTTTCTTGAGATAGAGTCTACACCTGGTGAGGGTGCTGTAAGGATTGTTGGAAACACAACAAAGGATTTAAAATATTACATAAACTTAGTTGATAAAGAAGGGGCAGGTTTTAAGAGGACTGACTCCAGTTTTGAAAGAAGTTCTGTAAGTAAAAGCTATCAAAATCATTGCACGCTACTGAGAAATCATTCGCATTCATGAAAGGAAGAGTCAGACAATGTGGCAAACTTCATTGTTGTCGCATTTTAAGAAATTGACACAGCCACCCCAACCTTCAGCAACCATCATCCTGATCAGTCAGTAGTCATCACATTGAGGCAAGTTTACCACTTGCTAAAGATTAAAGATTACAACTTGCTAAAGGTTCAAATGATGGTTAGCATTTTTCAGCAATAAAGCGATAAATCATCTTTAATTAAGGTATGTACATTACTTTTTTAGACAATACTAGTGCACAGTTAGACTATTGTATAGAGTAAACATAACTTATATGCACTGGGAAACCAGAAGATTAGTGTGACTTGCTTTGTATTGATATTTGTTTTATTACAGTGGTATGGAACCAAACCCACAATATGTCCAAGGTATGCTTGTAGTTAAGTTGTACTTTTGATTAGTTAAGTATGTAGTATTTACATTATAATTAGACATGCTGTCTACTATGATTATGTCTCTCATGTGTAACTTTCTTTTTTGCTAGAATTAATAAATGATTTGAATTTTTCCGTTTTTAAAATTCTCTTTATATTTTCTGTTATTTAACCTTATATCTTTGCCAATATTTAAAAATATGCTACAATAAATCCAAATGAATCAAGCATTCTAATTAATCTTCTAAAATAAATCCCTCCTAGAGCAGTTTGATATAGTCCATTCTAGACTGTTTTCCCTCTAGCCCAATATAAGCTCTCATCCTGGCATCTTCATTCTCATCATCTGAGGGAATCTCTTTGCCTCTCTCCTTTGTTGGATATGCTGTTTCCTGTACTCTAAGTCATTCTCTTTCTTGTTCTGCTCATCCAAGTTTGTGTATTATATCCTCCAAAAACTTCCTGAGAATGATTGTATAAAAGACAAATGTTTAGAGTCCCTGCATGTCAGAAGTTATATGTATGTGACTGATCATTCAGCTAACTTAAGACTTTAGGTTGAAAAAATTTCCTGCCCTCAGGATTTAGAAGACAGAGTCTATTTTCTTTTAGCTTTCAATGTGCTGTTGAGTATTCTGTAATCATTCATACTCGAGACATTGTGACCATTTCCACCCCCCCTTTCTAGAAACATCTTATTCCTTTTTGGGCTATAAATAACAAAATGCCAAAGACTTTTATGTTTATGAGTGTTCCACCCACATGACCTAATGACCTCTCAAAGACCCCACCTCCTAGTACCTTTGCCTTGGACATCAGGTTTTCAACATACAAAATTTGGAGGGACGTGAACATTCAAACCACAGTAGCAAGTTTTCAGGATCTTCTCTTTTTCATTGGTCTTCTGAAAATGTACAATAATATACTTACTTTGGGTCTATTTTTAATCCATTGTATATGGAATTTCTCTACTTCAGGAAAAATACATTTTAGATTATAAAGTAGCTACTGTGGATTTGTTTCATGAGTGACTTAATTTTTTAAAATCATTCATTTCTGATTGTTTAAACAATACATACTCAACATAAAAATTTAGTTCATGGTGCATGTATAAATTTGCAAAATGTAATTAACATGAAGGAAAAATCAGGTATAATTCACTAGATTCCTATAAACATTTTGGAATATTTACCAAATATTAGAACTAATTACTTTTGATAACTTTTATAATCAGACTCAATCCCTTAGTGTTAATCTATGAATGAATATTTCCTCATGTCAAGAAAGATCTCATAGTGGTTTCAGATATCTATATGTGGACTATTAATTATTTAATCATTCCACTATGTTTAAACATTAGGTTTTTTTTATAGTGTTTGTTGTTATAAATATAAATATGAGATATTTGCATATAATAACAGCTAGTACTAGATCTTCTTACCACATTTCTATATGGACTCATTTAATCTTCATAAGAACACTGTGACTATACTTATCCTTATTTTACAGAAGAGCAACTGAGGCACAGTGACATTAAGGTCACACAGGTAGTAAGAGGCAGTGATAAGATTTGAATTCAGGCAGTTTTTCTCCAGAGTCCATCTCTCACAATATTTCATACCATGCCACCTACAGCTTCAGTATCATTGTCAGATATTTTTTTCCTTAGGATAAGTCCCCAGAAATTATATTTTTGGAACACATTGTAGGCAAGGATATTTTTTAAAAAAACTGAGTGTACTGGAAAAATTTTATCCTTAACACTGTTCCAGTGTTGAAACTAGTAAGAAGGGGACTTCCCTGGTGGCACAGTGGTTAAGAATCCGCCTGCCAATGCAGGAGATAGAGGTTCAAGCCCTAGTCTGGGAAGATCCTACATGATGCGGAGCAACTAAGCCTGTGTGCCACAACTACTGAGCCTGCACTCTAGAGCCCACGAGCCACAACTACTGAGCCCATTGCCACAACTACTGAGCCTGTGTGCCACAACTACTGAGTCCGCATGTCAGAACTACTGAAGCCCTTGTGCCTAGAGCCCATACTCCACAACAAGAGAAGCCACTGCAATGAGAAGTCTGCAACAAAGAGTAGCCCCTGCTCACTGCAACTAGAGAAAACCCGCGTGCAGCAACAAAGACCCAATGCAGCCAAAAATAAAAATAAGTAAATAAATAAACTCATGGGAAAAAAAAGAAACTGGTAAGAAGGTAATGAGGATTGTCTTTCTAAACTTACTCTTAAAACTTGCTAATTCTTACTTTAAAAATAGTCCAAATCAAAGGTGCTGTGTAATCATTTTTATATTCAATTTCTATAAGTACTATAGGTTTTATAAAATGTTTAATGATTATTTTCTTTTTTATTTTTTTCTAACTTTCTATTCATTTCCTAGATTCTTTACCAGCACATGTATATTTTATTTATAATATGATGAAATTTTAAATGTTAAGGAAACCCATTTTCTGTTACATTTGTGATAATTTTCCCTGATTTTTTGTTGTTACATTAAATCTGACATTTATAATTTTAATTTTATTTTTTGGCAAATGCTATATTTTTACAATTGATTTTTTTTTTTTTTTTTGTCGTACGCGGGCCTCTCACTGTTGTGGCCTCTCCCGTTGCGGAGCACAGGCTACGGACGCGCAGGCTCAGTGGCCACGGCTCATGGGCCCAGCCGCTCTGCAGCATGTAAGATCTTCCCGGATCAGGGCACGAACCCGTGTCCCCTGCATTGGCAAGCAGACTCTCAACCACTGCACCACCAGGGAAGCCCTGCAATCGATTTCTTTTGCTACTTGAAAAGAACATATATTCTATGGTAGTTGAATATGTAACAAACATAATAAAGGTACTTTCCAAATCATAAAAAATACTTTTCAAAGTCTAAAAGATGTATACTCTCACTGCTATTATGTTTCTGACAATTTATCCATATGTGCACAGTGTGTGTGTGTATAAAACTTTACTTACATGTTATTTAATTTAAAAAAATCATGCTTTTCAGGAATATGAGAAAAATAGGCTTTCTAAAAAATCAACCAAATCCCAATTAGAAACATCCATAATATTTGATCAGCTTTATTCCAGATAACTCTCTAGAGAGAAAGAAAAGAAATACAGATTTAATTTTAAGATGTGTTCTAGCGTTAATAAAATTGTTGTATTTAATTTTAATTGAGTGTAACCCAAAATTGCCCCCCAAAACTAGTAGAATTGCTAAAATTCAGGCAATTGCTTCTTTACCAAAAGTCATATTATTTCCTAAAATATTCTTCTAAAGTTAAGATTTTAAAAAGATAATGAAAACTTGAAGGGATTAGAGTTTTATTTAAACAACAAATGATTTTCACATTTTGTCACAACTTATTTTGAAAGTTTTGAAATTCACAGATAATAAACAAGAACAATAAAACAAAGACCCCATATACCCTTGACATAGATTGTTGGAATAACTGGCATTTTCTGTTTTGTTTTGTTTTGTTTGTTTTGTTTTGCAGTACACGGGCCTCTCACTGTTGTGGCTTCTCCTGTTGCGGAGCACAGGGTCCAGACGCGCAGGCTCAGCAGCCATGGCTCACAGGCCCAGCCGCTCCGCAGCATGTGGGATCTTCCCGGATCGGGGCATGAACCCATGTCCCGTGCATCAGCAGGTGGACTCTCAACCACTGCGCCACCAGGGAAGCCCTTTCTGGTGTTTTTTAAAGTTATGTGTCAATTAATACAGTTTCTATTTACTCCCTATTAGGAAAGACAGCGTAATGCACATTTATATGTCTCTTTCTCTTACTCCCTTGATTTATGTTATTAATATAGTTATGTTCATACTTCCTTTCTAAACTAATAGTAGCTATGGCTGAATTCAGTTTTATAATTAAAAGGATTCATTACTCCCCACAATTCTCTTCCTACCTCCTCAAGGTAGTTTCTAAGGTACTGTGCTCTGTATACTGGTTGTCATAGAATAATTTTGTTTGTCTATTTGTCTGACACTGAATTTGCTGAAGTTCTTGGACACTTGTGATCATGCATCTGCTGCTGTTATCCATGATGAAAATTTATATAGGAAAATATTTAGAGTTATATTTCATGTCTCTCAGATCTGTAGATATCATCTACTGGTAAGAATACACTGCTTTCTAGTGTAAGAGGCTGCTCCTTTCTGTCTGGACACCATTATTAGTGATGTTAAAACCCCAAGACATGTCTGGTGTCTATCGTTCTCTATCAATTTTCCCTGGTAAATAGCACATGCCATAAATCTACAGATTCCAGTCTTTATTTGTTTCAAAATTTTCACCTATTATATATTTGAATAGATTTTGTATTCTATGCATGCTGTTCTCTCCAAAACTGCTAACCATGTGTGGCCCAGATGTCCTTTGTTACTATATTTTTAATGTTTTGTAGTCTTATTTAATTAGTTGGCATTTTCCTTTTGTTATGTGTTTTGGCTCAAATCTATCAACATATTTCTGACATTCTTTTCAACCATTTTATTTTATTCTTTTTTGTTTCTGTAGTACTTTTATATTTTAATTCACTTCCATTTCTTCACCATGCTCTATTCTCAAGCTTTTCATTTGCACTGATCTATGGTCTTCTGCTCTTTTAAGTCTTTTCTCTCTCATTTCTATACTTCTTTTAAAAAAGATAATGTTTTCTTTCATTATTTTGAGATTTTGAAAGATAATTTCTAATGTCTTCCTCTGTTTTTATGGAGTGATTCTTCTTGAGGTGTAAGATATTTATCTTTTGATTATGTGTCTATTCCTGTTATGCTTGGAAGTTTTTATGCATAGAAACTTTATTAGTTTATTTCCCATTCTGGAGGCAATGGCCTCCAGAAAATACAGTGTTGGGAGAGGCAGTTGGGAATAAGGCACAGAGGCGCACATTTTCTAGAGCACACACTCTTCTATTTTCTTTGTATCTGACCACATTCTTTGTACAAGGTACAAAATTCCCCTCAAGTTTGCTTAAGAAACTCATGGGCCTCATAACAATTCCTGTTCAGGCTCAGGCTGTGTATTTGGTGGTCTGGCTCGACTCCTTCTTTCACTCTACTTCACTCTCTTTAGTCTCCTGGAGCTAGGAAACGACATCCTAAACAAAATAAGTTATTTATCAGCTTGATTTTTCTCTTAGCTTCCCTACCTAGTTACTTTAACTGGGTTACTTTCTGGACATTCCACCTAAAACCTAGGACCTGTACTGAACTAGGTCTAATCTCCCTAATCAAACTATACTCACATATGCCTTCCATGAAGGTGATACTTGTGGAGAATATGTATTTTGCTAAAGTTTAAAGGCAACAAATGTTAACCCTTAACACGTTCCTCATCTTAGTTCAGGCTGTAGAGTTTTGGCAAGTGTGCCCCATAGTCTGTGGTTTGAGGTTGTGGCTGTCTTTCTTTTTTGGCCATGCTGCCCAGCATGTGGGGGCATGTGGGATCCTAGTTCCCAGACCAGAGACTGAACCCCCCTGCCCCCGCATTGGGAATGCGGAGTCATAACGGCTGGACTGTCAGGGATGTCCCAAGGCTGTCTTTTTATATCACTGATGAAGTACTTTTAATACCTATTGCAAGATGTGAGGTTGGGTTAACTATTAATGTTTTTTCTTAATTTCTGTAGATTTATTTATTCATTTTTCTGTAAGATTCCTTTGTTCTTGTGAGTGTCAATCTTCTTCCATGTGTCCAATGCAATTGGAAAGGATATGGTGGTTCCATATTAAAAGATGTCAGCATGGGGCTTCCCTGGTGGCGCAGCGGTTGAGAATCTGCCTGCTAATGCAGGGGACACGGGTTCGAGCCCTGGTCTGGGAGGATCCCACATGCCACGGAGCAACTAGGCCCGTGAGCCACAACTACTGAGCCTGCGCATCTGGAGCCTGTGCTCCACAACAAGAGAGGCCGCGATAGTGAGAGGCCCGCGCACCGCGATGAAGAGTGGCCCCCACTTGCCACAGCTAGAGGAAGCCCTCGCACAGAAACGAAGACCCAACACAGCAAAAATAAATAAAATTAAAAAAAAAAATTTAGATATAAAAAAAACTTTAAAATTAGGGTTTAAAAAAAAAAAAAAAAAGATGTTAGCATGGTACTCACCGCTTGAATAGAAATCATGGCCATGTCTTTGAAGTGCAGACGTTCCTATAGCTTAGTAGCGGTATATTTTTGTAATGAATTCAATTGTTTTTATGAAGAAAAATACCTTTTCCAGATAGAGAACAGATGCATATTTGCAACAGTTTTCTACTAGCCCTTCTATAGTTTTAATTTCGTTTTTTGTAGGTTATTTTTATTCTTATTTTACATTTAATACTTAATAAATTTAGTTGTTATTTTGGAATATAGTGTGAGCTGACAATCTAGAAATACTTTTTTTAGTAAACAGCTAAGTTTTTGACACCTTGGCTGAGCAATATATATTTTTCTTTATTGATTTTTGCTTATTTATATCACTGTTTTCACTGATATATTTCAAGTGCATGGAAGAGTGTGGAGCATAGTAAGCTCTCAAATATATTTGAATTAATTAGTAATATCTACTCACAAAAATAAATGTGTTTTGCTAGCATTTCCACTCACTGATAAGGATTTCCCTGGTTTCTTATGGAAAACCTTCACAAAGTAGATAGAAATTATGATGAAAATCTCACATTTGACAAGTGCCGATTGAATTCTTCAGGAGGCAGATGACAAGACAGACTTAAAAGTGCAGCCATTTTATTGGAGACAATGCCTGTGAAAGGATCAGGATTAGGAAACAAAAGGCTTTAGGCTATTATATAGATTGGAAACCAGTGAAGCGAGAGGAGGAAGGAAGGCAGATTAGGTAGGAAAGTTTTCAGACTTCAGTGTACCTCTGAGAAAGCCTTGGCCAGCTAAATGGGGACCTGTAGGGCAAAGGTTGTGCAGAAATGGCCAGCCACTGGTATTTCCATCATGCTCTGTCATTGTTTGTCTTATACTGTCTGTGTGCTTTCTAGGAAAAGCATAACTTCAGCCTGAAATCTCAAGTAGATCATGAAAGTATTTATACCACAGTTGGAGACTCTCAACTAAATACTTCTCATGACAGATTCTAGTTTGAAGAAAGATCTTAGTGGAACATAGTTTGGGTTGCCACAGATATCATTGATAAGCCAACAAAAAGTGAAAGACAAGGAGACTCTACATGAATAATCCTCTTTTCTCAGATAGAACAGTTATGAAAGAAAGAGGCTCAATTATTATCAACATTGGAGACTATTATGATATTATATATAAAGTTCTATTATTACATTAAAAAAACAATTAACTTCATTTACCCAAGTTTGCACCCAGTTTACATAGCCTCAGTTTCCACGTGTGAAACCAACAAATAGCCCTAGAACTGAGGAAGCCGTAATTTTACATTCTGGGTACACTGATACATGCCAGCCAATTTTTGATTTAAAGTAGTAGTAGTTTAGGGCTTCCCTGGTGGCACAGTGGTTGAGAGTCCGCCTGTCGATGCAGGGGACACGGGTTCGTGCCCCGGTCCGGGAAGATCCCACATGCCGCGGAGCGGCTGGACCCGTGAGCCATGGCCACTGGGCCTGCGTGTCCGTAGCCTGTGCTCCGCAACGGGAGAGGCCACAACAGTGAGAAGCCCACGCACCACAAAAGTAAATAATAAATAAATAAATAAATAAAGTAGTAGTAGTTTAAAATAAAAACATAGGAAATGAATGGATAAAAGTATGCGTAGGGTCCAATTTAGTGTTATTAGGAGGTACACCCTTTCTCCTAGTTAATTAAAGACATAAACACATGCACACACGCAGACACACAATATCTATAAGAAAGAGAACACAGTTTCAGCAGTATATTTATTGTTTGTTTTTCTTAGAGAAGGTGAGGTTTCACACAAGTTTTTATAGATGGCTGGATTGTGTTGTTGGTTGTCATAAAATAATTTTATCTTTCACTATTCTACTTTCCTCTTACAATGTTGATGTTACATGTTTTCATCATTAAATAGCACTGTCAATTTAATGAATTTTTTTTTTAATCAAACGAAAGCTTTCTCGTAGACATTTTGTTTGTTAAGGCCATTACATGGTTATTCTGTACTTTTCCATACTATGAATATCTCTGATATTCTATTTTATATTTATTTAAAAAAATAAACCACACTCCTTATACCTCATAAAAAGGAAAGCAAAATTCCCAAAACTGGAGACATCTCCTTCAAAGAGAAATTCCAGAGAGCTCTACTCTCTAAATGATACATGTACCCTTTCCTTTCCATGAACTTGTTCACCTTATACTTGAACTATGCTAATATTTGTTGATTTCAACCAAATGGATTTACAGTAAATCACAAGGTCCAAGAATGAACTCTCATTCATAATGTTTTGCAGTTGATCTTCCTTCCATTGTTATGAGTAATAGAAATATAACATTGCCTAGTGATTAAGAGCATGGTCTCTGAAGGTGGATAGGAATACAGATGTCATGACACCTGCAAAACAGTGTGACTTGGTTCTTTTGCCTTATTTTTCTCTCTTGCGAAATGTAGACATAATAATATCTAAATTGGAGTTTTGCTGTGAGAAATAATGACAACATAAATGTAAAATCCTTACAGTACTGTCTGCAACATACTATATACTCACTAAATATTAGTCATTATTAACTTTTGAATTGAAGGTAGTTTAGTAAATACTGTGCTTTTCTCAGTATATGCATTGGGGTTTTACTTTGGCTTATAGTCTAAGCTAGTCATGGCCTTCCCATCCCCCTTGTCAATAACTGATTGAAGCTTAAGTAAATTTACACTCTCCAGGAGGTGAAACTATAATAAAACACAAATGGATGTTCAATGAATGCTCCTAAGTAAAAAAGTTTCCCTTCATTTGAAAGAAAGGCATTATTCTTATCCTGGATATCATGACATGTGAGTATAAAGTATGGAACCCTGCCAGCCATCTTACTACCAGCAGGAAGATATATCCAACACACCAAAAAAATCAGGCCCTAGAGAATCAGAGGAAAATTGAGCTGTATCCATGGAATTAAGCCAGTCCTATTGCACACCATGCCTCTTAACTTCCAAGCATGTGATCTGATTGATTTTTGTATCATAATTAATCTCTTTCAACTTGGGTTTTCTCTTATTTGCTATCAAATGAAAACTATCATAGATTTTCTTCTGAAACATAAATGCACAGAGTGCATGAATGTGTGTATACATTGGTTTTAGTACTTTCAGTTGCAACAAACAGAAAATAGAAAACAGATTTGAAGAAAGAAAGTGTTATCTTACAATACATAACTGGAAAAGTCGATAGCTCAGTCGATAATCTGTTGTCATTCTTTAAGGGCTGTAGCTTGACTTCCCTTATTCTCTTGGCTCTCTCCTCTCCATGTGTCACCTTCATCTTCACTACAGTAGCAGGAGGGTTGTGGCAATCCAGGCTTCTTTTTCATACACAGTAATGTGTAGAAGAACATGAAAAACCTTTCTTTCATTGGCTTTGGGTTTTTTTTTTCCAGTTTTATTGAGAAATAACTGGCATACATCACTGTATATGTTTAAGGTATACAGCATACTCATTTGACTTACATACATCATAAAATGACAACCATAATAGGATAAGTTAACATCCATCATCTCATACAGATAGGATAAAAAGAAAAGAAAAAAACTGTGATGAGAACTCTTAGGATCTACTCTCTTAGCAATTTTCTTATATATCATACAGTAGTGTTAACTATAGTCATCATGTTGTACATTACATCATTAGTACTCATTTATCTTATAACTGAAAAGTTTATATTTTGATCATCTTCTTTTAATTCCCCCTCCCCTCATCCCCTATCTCTTGTAACCACAAATCTGTTCTTTTTTTCAATTATTTTGGTGAGCTTTTTTTGGTTTTGTTTTTATTTTTTTAGATTACACATATAAGTGAGATTGTATAGTATTTGTCTTTCTCTGTCTGACTTATTTCACTTAGCATAATGCCTTCAAGTTCCATTCATGTTGTTGCAAATGGTAAGATTTCCTCATTTTATGGCTGAATAATATATACATATATAATATATATTATTTGTGTATATATAATATATATTTTATATATATTATATCTGTAAATATGTGCGTATGTATACTATATATGTATATATATAGTATACATACGCACATATTTACAGAACACTTCCTATCCATTCATCCATTGATGGACACTTAAGTTGTTTCCATGTCTTAGCTATTGTAAATAATGCTGCTATGAACATGGAGGTGTGGCTACATTTTCATGTTACTGTTTTTGTTTCCTTTGGATATATTCTTAGAGGATGAATTGCTGAATCATATGGTAGCTCTGATTTTAATTTTTTCAGGAACTTCCATACTGTTTTCTTAGTGGCTGCACCAGTTTACAGTCCCACCAACAGGGCACAAGTGTTACCTTTTCTCCACATCCATGCCAACACTTGTTATCTCTTTTTTTGTGGTTGGCTTTGACTCTGTCTTAACATCAAGCAAATATCACACAAAGAAAACCATTTTAACTTCCCTAGGTGTTTTATTAAGCATTACTAGAGACTTAAGGGAAGTACTACATGGTGATTAACTTAAACCTTAGTTGATAAACACTTGCACAGAGGATGGAGGATGGGATCACCTTTCCACCAAATCAAGTCCACTTCAAAAAGATAGGGTCAGCTTCCTTTTAAGCATAATAGATACCTACCTAGTTGAGAGTTGGATGCCTGAAAGAAATAATGTTTCAATTAGAAAGGGACAAATAGATAAGTAATCAATAATTTTGACTAGAGTGTTTGTATATATTATTCTCTTATATATGCTTTCCACTAAAAATTCAAAGAATTTTAAATTACCCATGTAGCAGAGTCCAACCAATGGATATCCTTGCCATGGAAAAGAATACATAATTCCTAGTGTTCAACTTTGAGACATTAAAGACAACCCTGCCTATCACCTCCTCTTTATGAATACTATAATACATTCCCTCAGGTGGTAGTGATAAAAGTATTTTTTAACACTGCTTACTATGGACTAATCACTCTTCTGAGCAACGCGTATTAACTCATTTAATCCTCACAATTACCTATTAGTTAGTTGTTACTATTGTATCATCTCCATTTCACAGATGAATTAATGTGGATATAGAGAGGTCAAGTGACTTGCCCAATCTCACATTTAGTAAGTAAGTAAGTGGGCCAGGGTTTGAACCCAGGTGGTTTGGCTTCAGGGGCAGTGATCTTTACTGTTGTGTAGTCTGTATCTTTGTGTTCCTAGCTCATAAAATTCAATTCGAGCATGTTTTGTCCATCTTTTGATACCCACTTATCATATATTATTCTGGCTCTGCCCACCAGAGTTTATGACTGTGATCCAATATGTTCCTGAATATGTCTACTGCACCTACTGGGCATTTAATCAGATGAAGAAGGTGAATAAAGAAAATATTTAATTATATATTGAGTTATAATTGTTTCCTCTTTAAATAGAATCTTGAGTTTGTATTGCAATGACCTAGGATCAGGCAAAAAATATACTGGGATATCTTCACTGAAAGAGCATGGCATATTACTAGCTATAGCAATATACATCTGTGTCCAACACCTGGTTGTGTTTGTTTACTTTTTCCTCCTTGGCAGGATAATAAACCAAATAACCAAGAGAATTTTGGATTTTTATGTTTTTTGTAACCAAGAAAACTTGGATCATTTAAATATAAATTGAAAAAGTAAATGAAAATTAAATTATGTCTTTGTTTAGCTGTTTTAACTCTAATATTGATTTATTAAATATTAACCACCTTAAAATCACAATGTTATTTAAGATGTGGTAACTTGATAATTATCAACAATGGAAGCAAACACCTTAACTATAAAATATGGCAAAATATAACAAATTCAATATAAAAAAAATCCACAAAGATAAAATCCAATCCCCAAGATATCAACAAGACATGAATCTATCAAAATCTGGGCCTCAAATTTCTAGGGCAGTATGACCAGAATCACTATAATTAAATGGGCATAACAGAATGGCTTCACCATCAAAGAGTTTGGTGACTGATCTTGAGGTGGTTTTAATTATGATTCAACTCTTCTACAAAATGCACATTTAGGGAACTACTTATCACCATGTGTGCAACTAGCTGCCTGATTTGTGCACTTTTAATTCATTCAGTGAAATGAATTAATTACCTACTATATTCCAGGCATATGAGTATGCAGCACTGCAGAAAATAGAACACTGTCATAACATCATAGAAGAGTAGAATGATTTGAAGAAACAGAAATATAATCCAGCAATGGAGTGGAGCCAATAATAGCTGGAACAGACCATTGGTAGAGAAAAAAAATCTGGTATATAACAAGAAAAATGGAATAATCTCCTTTGAAAAGGGATTTTGAGAAGCACATGAGTCTGAGTGAGAGCCACAGAAGTAATCCATCTAAGACAAGACCATAGCCACATAGCAAAAGATATTTTTATATGTCTGAACATTCATTTTTTACTATCCCAGCTGTTGTAAAATATTGCATCCTCAACATTCTTACTTCCCTTTTCTTTCCTTGCTACCAGCCCCTCATGGATAATTGTTTACTCACAAGGCCAATGATGTAAGTACAGTAACTTGACATTTAGTTACCAAACATAAAGAGAAAAAAATGCCTAAAAGGTTCTTGGTTGGGCTTCCCTGGTGGCGCAGTGGTTGAGAGTCTGCCTGCCGATGCAGGGGACATGGGTTCATGCCCCGGTCCGGGAAGATCCCACATGCCGCGGAGCGGCTGGGCCCATGAGCCATGGCTGCTGAGCCTGCGCGTCCAGAGCCTGTGCTCCACAGCAGGAGAGGCCACAACAGTGAGAGGCCCACGTACCACAAAAACAAAAACAAAAAAAAAAGGATTCTTGGTCAACAAGAGTTAAGAAGCCATCATTTATTTACCACTATACATCTAAATTACCAGGCTCAGATCCTGGTAGAATTATCTATCCCAACAATAACAGAGTGTCTCAGATTTTTCATCTAGCCCCATAAATTATGATGTTGCTCTGGGAGAATGAGTAACCTTTGCCTCATCATTTAATTGTATAGTATGAGTGAAGGAGCCAGGGAGTTTTAGTATTCTCATCCAAATATTATTGGGTTGAGTTTTCCAAGCTAAAATACAAAGACCTTCATGTCTCACACTTGTTTCTTCATTAATAGGTTTCATTTTTTCCTATTCCTTTGTTAATTAAAGATTGAAGGAGGGACTTCCCTGGTGGTGCAGTGGTTAAGAATCTACCTGCCAATGCAGGGGACACGGGTTCTAACCCTGGACTGGGAAGATCCCACATGCCACAGACCAACTAAGCCTGTGCATCACAATTACTGAGCCTGTCCTCTAGAGCCCACAAGCCACAACTGCTGCAGCCTGCGCACCAAATTACTGATGCCTGTGTGCCTAGAGCCCGTGCTCAACAACGAGAAGCCACCACAATGAGAAACCCATGCACCACAAGAAGAGTAGCCCCCGCTCACCGCAACTGGAGAAAGCCCGTGCGCAGCAACGAAGACCCAACACGGCCAAAAAAATAAATAAATAATAAAGTTTAAAAAAAAAAG
>NW_006774294.1:262786-275375 GCF_000442215.2 Lipotes vexillifer | reverse complement strand
TGCACAAAATTTTGAGTCTTATCTGAAGGTGCCAAGAAAAGAAATATACATGAAAGTGTTCTTTTCCCTGAGTAAATTTTTCCTTATTGTAACAGTTGAAAAAGACTAGCCCTTTTGCTTCTTTTTGTATTATACTTAAAGTGAATCTTGCCCATCAATATGCCTCACACATTTGCACAGATTTCAGTTACCCTCATATTCAGGAAAGAGGTCTGACCCAGAGACAAACTGCAAAGAAAGCTTACATCATCTACATATACTGACAGCATAGTCTTTTTCATTAATAAATAGAATATCACCAAATATTATGATAAGATCAAGTAAGAGAAACATTTTAAAAAATAATTCAAGAAATAAAAAAACATTTTAAATATAAATCTATGTCCATAATAGGTTCAAGGAGATATAACATCAATAAAATAAGACTGGGCAGCTATAAACTGTAGCCATCAAGAGAACAGAAATGAGTACTTTGGAATTAATTGCAATGTTTAAACTAAACAGAAAAATAACAGAATAAACACTGTTGAAGACTACATTAGTCCTATGGAAGATAAATTCAAAGAAATATCTTAGAACATACAGCAAATTGACTTAAGACCAAGAAACAATTCCATAGGGAGAATAGATACAGTGGTGGGGAAGAGTGAATTTCAAGGAAATATAGATCACTTTTATTGTCATGAGTATTTCTTCCTCTCTCTGCCAGAACATTATACATTTCTGCCTTGTTAAACACCGGAGTTGCAAGTGACTTGCTTAGCCAATTTACCGTTTGTGAAAGTTATGTGCACCACTTCTGAAGAGGAACTTTAAAGTCCATTTTCCTTTTCCCCATCTGCCATGAGACTTCAATATTCTGCTATTTCTTAACCTAAGTCCTGGAGTGAAGACTATAGGAGATTACTATTTTACAAAATATTTTGCCACTGCATAACATTCCAGAATCTAACAACAGATTTCTCACCATTCCTGCCTGGTGTAACACTCAATGGGTATATACACAGTGTGAAAAAATAAACATTTTTACACCACTGTTTTGTGAGGGATTTGAAGTTTTATTGCTGCAGGCAGAACTTTGTGTTTTATGATTGATACACAAATTGGTTGTTACGACAGCAGAAACCTCAAATATGCGTCACTGGCTGATGAGCAGCCGGTGAACAGTGAGAAAACTGTTACTCTAGGATAGTGATGGTATGCAGTGATAAAACATTTTTAAACTGTCACCATTTGTCGTTCTGAAAGCAGATAAAGTACTGACTGAGCTTGTGCCTTTAGTCTATTGGGAAACTGACTGTAGGTTGCCTGCTGTGGTGCTGTTGGTTGCATTTAACAAGTTTCTACAAGACAGAGACAAACTCAGAAGGAAATTGGCTGGATTGCAAGCAAAATTTAAGGGGTACAGAAAATCAAAAATTTTGAACCCTTGTAATGTTAAATGTTTAAAGACTCTAAAACATCAGAAGAAAATATTACATATATATGTATATATATACACGTATGTATATATATGTACACAATTCATATATGTCTCTCTATATATACATACCTATATATAAACTCTTTCTTAGTAGAAGCCATAAAAGAAATGATTGACAGCTTTGACTACATTTCTATTTCATTTTGGTAGTAAACTTCATAAACTAAGTTGAAAAATCTGACAGAATGACAGAAATATTTTCACCATGTAGAAAGGACAAAGAATTAACATTCATTTTTATAGAAATTCCTCCTAGAAATCAATACCCCCCAAAAGATAATTAAGTAGAGAAATGGACTCAGGAAAGAACAGGCAATTCAACAAAGAAAAAATAATCACCTGTCAAAAAAATATATAGAATGGTGCTCAATGCAAGCATTTTAATACCAAGATAAATACATTGAAATCACATATAAAATAGCTTTTTAATGCCTGGTATTCTTGAACTGTAAGGAAAGAAATATTTACGTTCAATTCTGAGGGGAGTAAACATTTTCATCACCCTTTAAAAGAGTACTTTGGCGATTTCTATCACTTTAAATTGTATATACTCTTCGATTGGTGTTATTTCTGTTAACATCTTATAGAAATGTTTGTGAGAGTAAGTATATGGAAATTAAGGCCCCTAGTATTTGTAAAAAGAAAAGATGGTAATAATCAATCAGAATGGAATTGATAAATAAATTTTAATACATTTATATGGAATCACACAATGAAGAAGTTAAAAAAAATGGCGTAACTCTAGCAGGGTTGCCTAAGGAAGCATACTATCTATTTCTCCATAATAACAATCCCAGTGTATATCTGGACAGATTGCACAAATCAAAATATAAAAATAATTTTAAAATTAGAATGTTTAACCATAATATTTAGCAACTCAAAATCACTAGAATAAAATAAACATTTTGCTTTAATGAAAATGTAATTCTTTATGATTGTTTCAGGGCTTATTTGATTCAATTTATTATAGAAATGGTCACTATATTTGACAGTCTTTTCTATGATATTTTAGAATTTACATAGTTCTTGGTAAATTTTAATTTTGGTAATAATGGCAAAATTACACATACTGCAAGGACCACAAAAGTGTACAGAAACGAATGAAGTAAGTTATTGCTACACATGCAATGTAACATTTCACCAAGACTCAAGCTAGATTATAGGAAAAAATAATAATTTTTCTTTTTCTGTTCATAATCAATTTCAGTTGCGAAATTTTAAGTAGTTGTAGTGGTTTATTCATATGTTATCCAGAATGCTGAACTGACCATTAGATTGTCTTTCTTTCTAAGATGAGCTGATGGTGAGATTCATAGTAGAAATCAGTTTTCTTTTTCCTTTTTCCAGTATTTTTTATGTCAGAAAGTTTGGCAACAATATCCAAAGACTCTGCTCTTCGTTTTATGCAAATAAATATTTGAGTAAATAATACTGTCCTTCTAAAATGTAGTGTTATGTACCTGAAATCTTCATTATTACATCATTTTGCTTACAAAAGTTTTTTATTCAATTCATCATGCCTAATTGGTACTCATAAAATAAATTTAAAGGTAGATATTTTTAAATCTATATTTTTAATATTATTGACAGTTGATAACAATGCTTTGCTTTGCATTCTCCCTTTAATTAAGTTTTTAGGAACTCGATGACATCAGTTCACATAAAGTACTATATTACTTTAAAAATACAACTGTGTAAAATTATAGTTATCTTTTCCACAGGGCTTACTTTAGAAATTATATCTAAATTGATCAAGTGACACCTGGCAAATTCATCTATTCAAAATTATTTCATGCATGACATGGCATTAATTTTTTAAATTTGATTTTGTCTCCTAAATCATGTGTAATATTATTTCTTATTGATGTTTGCAATGGCCACGGGCTCTCTTTTATAACATTATTTGATTTTGCTATGGTTTCTATCATGTGAAGAAAATTCCTATTTTCATAATTATGAAGTATTTGGGGATGATATGCTGTAATCTAAGTATTGCCTCACTAAAATATAAATAAACTATATTATGAATTGAATGGCAAATATTTTTCTGAGTCTCTCTTCTCTAAAACATCAGTATGATGACTTATGATGTTTTGATCTTCAGAATCAAAAAAAATTATAATAAACTATGTAAAAACTTCAAATTTATTTGGATGCCTACTCCCTTAGCTATAGCTCCCTGGGACAGAACCAGTGTGGAACCAGAACAACCGTATACTATGGCCTGTTCTTTAGGTCTTAATGTGGAAAGATCTCAAAGACATATTATGTGATAATTAAACATTTAAATTTTCATGTATGATCTCAATTATTTTCAAACTGAGTAAGCAAATAGATCTGAAAGCCTATAAACAAACTATTAATTGTCAGAAGATAATAAGAACCTGGTTCCTAGCTATTTACCCTAAAGGCTTATGTGAGAAAAAATTATTTTTCTGATTTTATTATATTTATTCCTAAAGAAAACACAATGCTATTTTCCAACAATTAAAAGATTAATTAATTATTGTGTTTAGGCACAGGTAAAGCAGCATGCACATATAAGGAAACTACACTATTCTGAAGAGTAACAAGTCTTCAGGTTGAGGTAAAAGCATCAACCAGGTTAAAATGGAGAGGAAAAGCTACAATTACATGTCTGAGCTACTAAATGAATTCCTTAAAACAGAATGTCCTCTTCATTTTTCTGTGGTACCTAACACCTAATCTTTATAGGTGTTCAATAAATATTCAGTAAATTATTGGGTGGATTCTTAGGACTAGATGACCGTGTTTAAGCATATCTGCCAGAAAGTGACTTACAAGAAATTTCAAAGCACAAAATTTCAGGAAGACATCCATCACTTTGCCTAAAATGGCCTGGATTCCATAATTAAACTATCAGATTAAAAAGCAACTTTTTAAACCTCAAATTAATTTTTTATTATGTTATTGTGAAATAGCTATAAACTTCATTTTTTTAGTAGTTGGTCTAACATTATAATTATGTCCAATTTTCAACTTCCTTTTCCCCAGCTTTTATAATCTTATCACTCATTACTACATATGCTTACCAATTTGTTTTACTGAACCATTTTGTGAACAAGACAATTTATTATTGCACCAATTGTATTCACTATGTTTCTTGGCAAAATCTTTGCTTACCAGATAGTCATATTTTTCGCAGGTAAAAAGCTCTGTTGTAGATGTTTTTTCTGCTTTTCTTCAAGCTAAAATGGAATTTCTTACCAGAGAATACGTCAAATAGTGAACTTAGATGCATTCATAGCACCTGAGATGGATACATTAAACTTAACTAACTCCTTTTTATTCATTTATTTATTTTTTAAGTTCTGATATCATCCTCATCATACAGGCTATGTCTGATGATCAGTAGAAAATGAAATGTCATCTAGATATTACTATCTATATAGAGAAAGGACAAACAACAAAGTCCTACTGTATAGCACAGGGAACTATATTCAATATCCTGTGATAAACCATCATGGAAAAGAATAGGAAAAAGAATATATATGTATAACTAAATCACTTTATTCTACAGCAGAAATTAACATTGTAAATCAACTATGCTTCAATAAAATAAATTTTTAAAAAGTAAATAAGTAGATATTACTGTCTATACAACTAAATAGTCGGCTATTTAGAAACAGTATGATAACTGACAAATTTCTTTCTTCAGTATATTCAACAAATATCCTGGAACATTGGAGCACTTGACACTAGGAAGGAAATGGAATATTAAATACCCGACTCCACTTTCAAAATTTTTTGTGTATATTGCAAGCAGAGCAAAGCCTAAAATAGGACAAGTCCTGTGAGAGACTAATGGCAGATATGTGCCTAGGGATTCTCAATATTTTATTCAGTTTTGTTTTGTTTTCCTGGTTTTTTTTTTTGTTTTTTTTTAATGCCCAAACTTTTGCATGTATTATTCACACTGTAATTGTGATTCCACCTCAGGAAGTTTTGCTTTTACTTTGAGATTTTAATCCTTACGCTTCAAGACCTAACTGTTAATGTGCAGGTTTAAAAGTAGTCACAAATGATCTAGTTAATCCCTTGGGTTTATGACATGACAAGAATGGGAATGAATGGTGTGATACCTGTTGAAACTCCTCCAAGGTTTTCACCCACTTGTTCCAAAAAGGGCATTGCTAGTGCTGAGACATATAATGAATCAAGACTTGAAATGCACCAGTCATTTTTTTTCTAGAAACATGTCTACTGATGTTTTAAATTTATTTATAAACTGACCTTAGAAATTAAAACACACAGAGCTTACTTAAGACTATCTGCCAAGTCTATTCTGCAATAAGATACATAAATCATATATAAAAATTTTCATTGTTATGGTATGTTAAGAAAAATGTACCTTTTAAAATTAATTATATGCATGAATAACTTCTGAGCACAGATTTGACAGTAAATGCTATTAATTAACAATTTCCACTATTATACATACAAGTAAAGTTGCTTTCAGACACTAGTGACAAGATATGTTAACTGCATTAATGTTAATAATAAAATTATATTAATTAATGTTGGGAATATGTTGAGAAGTACTATGGATATAATGTAGTTTAAAACAGGATGCATACAGGATTTGGCGTCTGATGGAACCTGAATTAGGATTGACTGGAATGACATGTTAGAGATTTTGGACTTGATTTTGAATGCAAGAGGAAGCCATTAAAACATTTTAGTTTTTAAAATTGCCAGTGATTTTTGAAAATTTTCTTGTAGTGATTAGATTTTAAATCATAAAAAACATTGGCTTGGCAATTACAATGGCAAAAGGACTAATGGATGAGTTTGGATGAATGGATGATTAATGGTAATTTCATAATCAAAAAATAATATTTAAGAAGCAGTGAAATACCATGTGTGTGTTACACATACATACTACATATATTTTATATTACATATATTATATGCTACACACACACACACACACACACACACACATGCTTGAAAATAGTTCTTTAAAAGTAGCTCTTGGTGAATGTGAGATGTCTAAACATTGTAGAAAAATCTTATAATTTTACTGATATATAAGCAATAGTTTTTGAAATCCCATCTTGCAATTTATTTCTTCATTACTCAATGAACATTTGTGGAACACCTACTATGTGCCAGACAGATAATAGGTGTACAAACAAGTAAATGTAAAATATCAAGTTTTGATAAGTGCCATGATGGAAAATAGTCAGATGTTTGGGAAGTGAGCAAGAAGATGGGTGAAGATTTTTTCTTTAGATGGGTTGTTAGGGAAGACTACTTTGGGAAACTGACATTTGAGCTGTGATATAAATAATTGGAAGCCAGATATAACAGTATGAAGAGTATTCACAAAAGAGAAAATTCCATATGAAAAGATCATAAAGAAGTTAAAAGCACAGCGTATTTTAGGAATTCAAAGAAAGTTAGTATAGCTAAGACTATTCAGAAAAATGATTATTACATGAAATAGGAATAGTAATGTGGAAGACAAATTATGCCTTCTAAGCCATGGAACTTAGATCTAACTAGATCTAAGTTAATCATTAGATCAACTTAGGTCATTAACTTAGATCATTCTAAATTCAGTGATCAAAAAGGTGTAACTTGGGCTTCCCTGGTGGCACAGTGGTTGAGAGTCCGCCTGCCGATGCAGCGGACACGGATTCGTGCCCCGGTCCGGAAAAATCCCACATGCCGCGGAGCAGTTGGGCCCGTGAGCCATGGCCGCTGAGCCTGCGCGTCCGGAGCCTGTGCTCTGCAACGGGAGAGGCCACAGCAGTGAGAGGCCCGCGTACCGCAAAAAAAAAAAAAAAAAAGGTGTAACTTTTCTGTGTTTTAGTTTATTCATTTGAAAAGTAGTGATAATAACTGTGCATCATAAGGTTTTCGTGAAGATTAAATTAGTTGAACTAAGTAAACTTAAAACAGTATCCAGCATAAAGGAAGTGCTCTATAATTGTTAACAATTATTTATATTTTTCTTGTTATTATTTACAATAATAACATATTGAAAGCCCTAAAAACATGTGTGAGTATTCATCATTATTCAGGAGAGAAATCAGATAGACTAGGGGACAGATCGTAAGTATTTAGGATTTTTAAAACTTAAGTTCTCTATCACAACTGCCCTACTCTACCATTGTAGCGTGAAAGTGGTAGGAGACAATATATTTTTAAAAATGAGTGTGTTTGTGTCCAATAAAACTTTATTTATAAAAGTAAGTAGTGGGGTAGATTTGGTCTGTGGGCTATAGATGTTGCTCCCTGAATTAGAGGATTATCCAACTTAAATATCTGTAGGCATCATCACAACTCCCCAAAAGGACTGAAGATCTGAAAATCAGTCAACTTGATACTAGAAGTCAGTACTGGTGAAAATAATTGGAAACTATTGGTTAAGTTTATAATTTTCAAAAATATATTGCAGTTGATAGCAAGAGATAAGCATGAATTATTGCCCTTCCAAGCATAATTTGTAGTGTCGAACCATTTTTGACGAGCCAACCCCTAGCTAACCTGGTAACTCTCTAGAGACATGAAAAGTCTTAGCCAAGATGAGGTGGGCCTGGCTCAGCTTAGCACAACTGGTCAGTCCTGCTATAATTGATGACCTACAGAATCCTGAGGTAAATAAATGTTGTTTTAAGCCATATTACACAGCAAAAATTAATTGACATAATAGGCTTATTATCATTGCATTAAACAGTTAATGTATCTTTCTTAAATGATGGCAAAACTTATATAAAACAGAATGAATACCAATAACAGTATTTAGTAAGTGCACACTACACATAGGGACCATGCTTGAGTTCTGAGATGCACCAGGAATCAAGAGAATCTTGCCACCCACCCTCAGAATTTTCATTTGTTATGTTCAAATAACAGGTTGTTGGAATGATCCAGTCTATAGTTAAAGGTTAATGTTCTGGAGTGATAAACATCAACAATGATATAAACTTCAAAAAATTTATTTAAAGTGGCTGTAACCAAGGTGAGCTACAGTGTTTATGACATTTTAGATTTTATAGGAAATAGAAATTATTGGCCTCTCCTTTTACTGGTTGCTTCCAAAATGAAGAATAATGTTGCAAACTACTCTTTCCTTCAGTTTTGCTTTTGTGGGGCAGCTTGTTGTGACATGTATTCAATGAGCCTCTTTTTTTTTTTCCTGTGAGTCTGTTGTAAGTGGGAGACATAGGTACATGGGACTTGAGCATTTCCAAAAGAGCCTTGGCAGACTCCAGTGCTTTGAAATTTAATTCTGCTCTCTATGCTGTAATAGTTTCCATTTTGAGTCTTATCTTCAATATTACGACTATTTGCTGTTGGCTTAGTTAAACCTACTTGAAAATTCGTTGACTTATAAACAATAACACAGCTGTGTGCATAATAAGGGCCCCAAATGCATTTTACCTTTATACTCCTTTAAACTCAAAACTGAGTGAACCAAATGTCATCACCTTTGTCCACTATGTAATAATTAATAACTATCTTATTAAAATGTGTGGAATAAAATATGTTGAAAATTATCTGTTTCTCATTTCCCACTATACAGAGATTCTCCACCATATTTTTAACCAGAACTGAGATTTGCTGCACACTTCCTAAACTTAAAAATCCTGCTTTTTCTGAAATGAAGAAAATAAGAAAGAGAAATCAGCTTGTTCACAATCATAAGAGTATGTTCTGGTATTGTTTCTGTGAAAATTATTAAATTTAATATTAAACATAAAGAAACAAAAATTCCTAAGTACATTTAATGTTTGCTATTTCATAGCACCTATATTTTAACAAAATAGAAACTTAAGAGTTTTTAAATTTGAGAGTAAAAACCAACATATGACTATATGCTTAAAATGGTATTAAAATGCTGAAGGTAAAATTTATCTCTATTTATGTGCACTACATAAGTAGTAAAAAGATAAATTGTATGATATCAAGTAGCACTTTTATTTGTATTCATTTAGAATACTATTAGAAGTCTTCTAGTGTATTAGGTTAACATTATTTTTTAAGTTATTCCCCATATGGAGTAGTGCAGTAATATAACATTGTGTCATCCTAATATTTTCTAAAATCCCCCCAAATACTCTAAATGTCAGACGACCAAGACTCTTGCTCAGACTATCAGTCACAGATACATACCAGAAAGAAACAGACTGAAATCAAATCACATTACCTGTTCTGTCTGTGTGTCAATCATCTTGAAAAAATATTCAGGAAAATACTCTCAGCATGAGAACTGATGAAGTATTCATGAGTTTAAGCGTTTCAGTTATACATCTTTCCCCAAATTTTTGTATTAAAAAAATTTATTATCCGCATTTTTCCTTACTTTATCGTAGATAAAATGGTATAGGCTCATAATAGGCAAATCCAGTCTGTTACATTTTTTTTACCTGTGATAAAAAAAACATATGATTAATGAAATCTCATGTGTAAAATCTAAATGTTTACATCACATATTTTGTTTCATATTCTCAACTTTTTGATTTAAAATGTTTTGGTTTTACATTTACATCTTGTTTTTAAAATAGAGATTATGAGCCTGAGATTCTTGACTCCTGATGGCGTAAAATAACCTTGAGGTAGTTTTCTAAACCACAAACCAGAGAAAGACAGTCCAAGTAGTCCAAGTAGAGAATGATCTCTCTAGAGTAAACAGAGATCAATACTTGAGGCTGCCAACACAGGTGGAATTTGGGGTAGTACTAGAGAGAAGGATGCACAGTGAAGGAACCATAAAACCTGCATAAAAATTTCCTTCTGATTCTTGGCCAACTCCTGAGCTGCAAATTCACAGGGTGAGACTCTGGGAGACCATCCTCACAGCTACTAGGAGGCTGAGAGCTGAACAGAGATTTCAGGGGTTGCACAATGCAGGGAAGAACTTGGAAGCTGGGTAAGGCCAGATTGAAGCGACTTAGCTGAATATTTACTAAGCATTCAATTGAGGTAAAAAGGCCATATCCTAACCCCTAGAATCATGCCCAGTGGGCAAGTGGTGTGTCCAACAGGATGGGTACTGGCAAACCTGGAACAGACCCGCCAACAAAGCTTAAAACCAAGCTTGCACAGGTCCAAGGTCATCATCCAGGAAGTTAGCTGCTTCCTAGAACAGAATCAACACTTTCCTGTGTATAATTTACTAAAAATATATGTTCTACTGACTATGTATAAAATAAATAATCTCAAAACTTGCAATATGTGACTGGGATTTTATTTCCTGTTCTAGTTAAACAAATTTGGGCTATGAACTTTTTGTTCTTTTTGAAAATATCTCTTCAGTCATTCCAGCTGACCCTGCTTAAGTCAGCCTTCACCCTTCTCATTCCCCCCATAAACTGTTGATAGTGCACAACAACGTCCCCTTCGTTTTTACGTACATCATGCATTTTTGATGAGTTATAATATGGCTCTATCTGCATTTTAACATTTCTATAATTAGATGTGACTTAATAATCAATGGTGGATCACTATTTACTTGGGAGTTTTTTCTTTCTGGTTGGTACATACAATGATAGTTGCATAAGGCTATCAGTGTAGACTTAGAGTCAATGAATTATGGTAAATATGTAGGAATGCAATTACTTAACAGATATTAAAAATATAACACAAAGATAAAGGAATTGCTTTAGAAGTTCATAAGAGTTACCACCCTAAGGCAATGATATGTGAAGAACAATATAGCGGCATCTCAAAGACCTACATTAGACTCACTAATGGCTCTGTCATTGACTAGCTGGTAGACCTTGGATAATTTACTTCATATTTCTCAGTCTTGTTCTCCTCATCAGCAAAATTGTACCAATAATACTAGTGGACACCACATAGGGTTGTGAGAATTAAAAAAGATAGGAATATGCTTAAAACAGTTCCTGGAATAAACTGTGCTTGATTAAACAGAAACCATGTTTATTACTATGAAGATGATGAAGATGTTGAGTTACCAATTTCTTGCATATATTAGCAAAAAAAGTATATTTTTAATCTTTCATTCCTAATAAAAAGATGAAGGATGTAAGGAAGGCAAAAAAGGCAGGGAAGGAAGGCATAAGAGAGAAAGAAGGAAGAAGAGATTAAGGATGCTACTATTTAATGCAATTGGCAGATAGAAATGCATCCTCTTGTCATTTATGAAGTATAGTTGACACTGATTTCTGAGATAGTAGAGTTTCTGATCTGTGAATAAGTGCAAAATCATTATTGTTTTTCTTCCCACTAGACTGTAAGCTCCATGAGGGCAGAGATATGTCTTTTTTCTTTTTACTCAACAGAGAGGTAATAATAAAAAGTAAAATATATGATGAATAAATGTTATGCATTGTTGAATTCCAATTTCTTGAAGGAGAAAAAAACTTCCTCATAAAATTACTGTATTATACAACTTAATAACAGAAATGAAGAAATATCTCTAACATAATATTCAACCAGCCACCCTATCAGGTAGAAATAATTACTTCCATTTTTGGTCCCTTTTGTGTAGCACCTGTTACATTTGATTGAATTTATATGTCTCTCCTTGAGGGCAGGGGCAGGCTTACTCATCTTTGGGGTGCCAGCAATCTGCACAGAGCACAGAACAGAGAATGTGTCAGTGAATGCCTGATGGATGAATGAGCCAGCGAATGGTTGATCCTGAAGGAGATCTTAAATCTGACCCTATCCTGATACTGACACTCAATCTAACTAAACCCTGACTGAAATCTGGACCTATTACCAACCTCCTCTTAAAGCTGATTCCACTACTGAGGCAGAATGAACAGGGACTGATGGAGAAAGGGAAGGAGGGCAAAGCCAACAGGAATGAGCAGTGGGGAGACACTTAAAGAGCGAGGGCTTCCCTGGTGGCGCAGTGGTTGAGAGTCCGCCTGCCGATGCAGGGCACACGGGTTCTTGCCCCGGTACGGGAAGATCCCACATGCCGCGGAGCGGCTGGGCCCGTGAGCAATGGCCGCTGAGCCTGCGCATCCGGAGCCTGTGCTCCATGACGGGAGAGGCCACAACAGTGAGAGGACCGTGTACCGCAAAAAAAAAGAAAAGAAAGAGCGAATCACTCCAAGGTGGGAAGTGGGGAGAAAGAGGGAGGGAGAGGGAGGGAGAGGG